>NC_142009.1:339502215-339601652 GCF_049901735.1 Notechis scutatus | reverse complement strand
TAAACCTTAAATCAATTAGTTTAGTCGATTAGTTAGATAACAATGAAAATTCAAAAATGAAGGGAAAAACATAAACATACACAAAGGAGAAAAATTGTAAAATCCTAAAAAGATGGAAAAGTGAAAAATAAAAAGCTAAAAAAAGAAAAAAATCTTCAGGTTTTCAACACCTTAATCCAATTAAGAGGTCTCAAATATAAAAGGCTGCATAAGAGAAAAAAACAGGAAGAAAAAAAGAAAGAAAAAAAACAGCATTGGAGGTAGATGGAAAAACAAAAGTACCAGAAAGGCAAAAGAGAAAAAGAAAAAAAGGCTACTCCCTTAAAAAGAAAAGGAAGGGAATCATTAATACTAAAACTTTTCTTTTAAAATAAAAAACAAAGGTAAAAATTAACTTCAAGACAAGCATAAAGAAAAAAAAAGCAAAGACAAGCTCCAAAGAACTAAAAGTCCAAATAGCTATTTCAAAAGTAAACTGTTGAGGAGGGTAGCACAGCTTAGAAAAATCAATAAAACACACTGCACTTTGTTTAGTTATCCAAGGCTCTTGTTATAACACTCTTCTCCAGAAACTTATAAGCTTTTCTTTTCCTATAAACTTCAACACCAGACTCCAGCTGTTGATAGAAACCCAGAAGAGCACCTGCAATAATACTCTCCCATGCTCTTTCCTCTATCTTATCAAATAGCAATGTCCTTGGAAAAAAAGCCTCAGTTTCTCAGCTTTGTCTGGTCACAGGAGAAATATAATATTTCCAAGCCTCTAGTTGGCAGTGTTACAAAGTTTCTTTGCTTTCACTTTCCCCCTTCTTTTCCAAGCAAAATGCAATAAGAATTAATAAAAAAAAGAAAAAGATATTTTTAAAAAGAAATAACTAAAAGGGAGTCTCTAGCCTGAAATGGTTACAAAATCAAAAAAGGAGAAAAGAAAAATAGATGGAAAAGAAAAAACCAGTCCAGTTTCAAAATATAAGATCATGTATAGAAAATCCAGCAATGAGAAAAAAAAATTACTTTGACATTCCTGTTTAAAATCACCGCTTAATCACTTCTGTCAAAACTTTTACAAATTCTTTCTTTTCTTTAGGTGTCCTTTCAGAACTTAGAATAAAGAAAAAGTTCTCACCAAACCGGCACACTCTCTCTTTCTGTTCTCTTCCATTTTGGAGCTGTCCCAACTTCAGCAGCTTTTTGGAGCTGTCCCAACTTCAGCAACGCTTTGCCGCTGGCAAGAAGAGCTTCTCCTGGATCTACCAAGGACTTTGTGGTGTCCCTGGGATCGACAGGATACGCTCTTCACTTTCACTGTCTCTTCGGGATGGTTTAGATCCGATAGGATCGTCCAGGAGCAAAGATATCGGCAGCAATCTCGGACCTCCAAGATCACATGCCGTATCGTCGCGACGCCAGCTCCGCCTTCCACCCTTGGTAACTCTAATGTACTCCAGAATCCCATATTTTCAGAAGGAACCATTCTGGCTTAGTTTTAGTATGTTGTAAGTTTCACCTGGCATGGAAACATGCATTAATTTTTTACTGTGTTTTGGATTCAGGGATTCCTTTCAAAAACCCTTGTCCTACTATTCTAATATTCTACTGCAGTTCTTGTCTTTAATCATAAAACAGGCTAGAATTGTCAATCATTCTAGAAATCAATATCAGGAAGATGATAGAGCACATAAAAAGTGAGAAAGGAACAACAAATTTGAAACTGTGCTGGCCTAAAAAAAGTTAACATAATGTTCATTTAGAAAGAAAAACATAGTAAAAATCTCAAAGAAAAGCTTAATAATTTGTCATTTCATGGTTGTGTAATAAGACCAGTTTTGTATTGTGGTGGCCAGTGCTGGCAATCAAAATACAAAAAAGATTTGGAGACTCTGGAAAGCATGCAGGGAAGAGCCACAAAGATGATTAGGGGACTGGAGGCTAAATGTATTAAAGGACAGATACAGGTGTTGGGTTGTGTCTAGTCTAAGGAAAGAGGGAATAAGGGGACATGATTGCACTGTTCTAATATTTGAGGGGCTCCTACAAAGACAAAGAGGTCAAACTATTTTCCAAAGCACCAAGTTGGGAGACAATAATTGGAAACTAAAAGGAGAGAAGCGAAGTAGAACTAAGGTGAAATTTCCTAATGGCGAGAGCAGTTAATCAATGGCACAGCTTGCCTTTCTCCTTTGTCACTAAACCATACAATTTGAATCAAAAGGCATCTATGGGGGGAAAGCTCAATGAAACCAGAGACTTGCTATTGCAAACAAAATCAAAAATAGGCAAATTTAAACCACACACATACACATATTTCTCTGTTATGTTCCCAATGTTTTCTTTACTATAGAACCATAAGCACGAAATATCAGCAGTTCTTTGCCTTAGATTTTGCTATCACAGAGATCAACAAAGATTTGGTTCTCCTCCCCAACATCACACTTGGCTTCCAGATTTGTGACAATTTTCAGATGGAGAGGGAGATTTCTTAATCAGCCACTCCTTTCTCTCCACAAGAGGCCAAATGGTTTCAGGTTATAAATGCGACAGTCAGGGCCCTCTGGTCTCTGTCATTGGAGGTGATAACCCCAAATCCTCAAGGCGGATGGCCTCCACCTTCAGCATCTACAAGGTTCCACAGGTAAGAGGGTTCCATTGGTTACAATAAAGAGTAGACAAATAACAGAAACACACTCAGAAGTCAAGGATGAAAATTAAATTGTTCAAGGGGATATTCTAATTTCAATTCATTTTTTTATCTTATGTTTCAATATATGTTTTTAGATAAACCCCAAAGAAACAGATAATGAAATAATTCTGAAATACTGTATTTGTCGAGAAGAATGAATTTCTAACTTTTGTAAAAGTTTAGCCACCATTTCACTACAGTTTATTTACTGCATCAAGTTTACAATTTCTTGGCTTCTAAGATCTCGCAACCAGACAAAAAAGAATAGAATAGAATACTTTTATTGTGATTGCATTTAAAATACAATGAAATTTGAAAGCTACTCCAGCACAATGCCCCACACACACATCACGATCACACTACACAGTATTTAAAAATTAAAATAATTAAAATAATAATAATAATAATTAAAAACCTAGTCTAAAACCTATTTAAAACATATATTGTTAGAAAATTTAAAATGTCACTTTATACATAGAACGAAATCACAAATGTACTGTTTGATTCAAGACAACTATTGCCTTGGAAAAGAAACTTTTCTCAGTCTATTAGTGCTCATTTTAAGACACCTATAACATCTCCCTGATGGTAACAGTTCGAAATATGAACATACAGGATGAGAACAGTCTATGGAGATTTTTAGTGCTCTAGAGAGGAGTCTGGTCTTCACAATCTCTTCCAAAGAAAAAAGAGAGCAACCAATGATTTTTTTGTGCTGTGTTTATAACTCTCTGGAGCATCTTCTTATCCACTGCAGAGCATCCAGCATACCACACCATTATACACTATGCCAAAATGCTCTTGATGGTAGAACGGTAAAAAGTAACCAGCCACTTCTCACCCAGACCACTCTTTTTCAGCAGCCTCAGAAAGTACAGGCACTGTTGGGACTTCTTTGCAGTGGCCATAGTGTGGACCAAACAAGTAAGATTGTCAGAAATATGAGTTCCTAGAAATTTAAAACTATGAAGTCTTTCCACAAAATCTCCATTGATATATAGTGGGAGAGGCTCTGCTTTGCACCATCTGAAGTCTATAATCAATTCTTTAGTCTTTTTGATGATCAGGGCAAGGTTACGACTCTTGCACCACAAGATCAGTCTGAGAACCTCTGACCTATAGGCCATTTCATCTTCTATTGATATGAGTCCCACCAATGTGGTGTCATCTGCAAATTTTATTACAGAATTAGTGGGACAAGAGGGAGTGCAGTCATAGGTGTAGAGTGAATACAAAAGGGCGCTCAGCACATAACCCTGTGGAGTTAGAGTGGAGGAAAAATAGCTTGTCAATCTGGCCACTGTAATCAATGTGAGAGTCTGCCTGACTGCTAGGTAAAAAACTGCATGTGATGTTACCCACTAAATTCCACATGAAACTTTACTTTGTATATGAAAGAGGAATCTCCCTTTCTCCAGCTCGGTGTTGGCTTTGAGATTCCTCAGGAATACAGACCAGTTTATCCTTCCTTCTTCCGGATTAATCCCAGTGCCTTTCCTGAGTGTGTGACTTTAGTCCAGCTGCTCCTGTATTTTCAGTGGAACTGGGTTGGCCTTGTGACCTCTGAAGATGACAGTGGAGAATATTTCATCTCAACTCTGATGCCAATGTTCAAGGAAAAGGAGATCTGCTTGGCCTTCAATGAAAAATGGAAATCTAAAAAAATTATTGATTTAATAAATAAATTAATGTTCAACATTTTGTTTAAAGCTGAAGTTATTTTTTTGCTTGGAGACTCCACTGATATGGCAAATTTTTTGACAGATCTGAATTTTTGTGTAAATCATAGAAAGATACAGAATGTTTGGATCCTAACATCTCATTGGAAATTTACTCTGGTTGGAGATATTTTTGAAGGTGTAAAGACTTTGCATGGGGCTTTGCAGTTTAGGGACAGCGCTGGTGATGTCTCAGAATTCAGCCACTTCCTCCTATCTTTAGACCATTTGATTAAAAAAGGGGACGTCTTTCTCCTAAATTGGTGGGAAATACTCTTTGATTGTCATATACCCAAACCAGGCAAGGACCCTCCAAAAGGGCAAATGCAATGTACAGAAAAGGAGAATTTACAAGATCTTCCAGATTTTATTTTTTAAATGAACATGGAAGGTGAAAGTGACAACAATACCATTTATGCTGTGGCACATGCATTGCATGCCATTTATGGATCAGGAGTGCAACCAGAGAGGCTGAAGCATGAAGAGAGGATGTCAAATGTGGAGCCATGGCAGGTAACCTCTGTGGTATTTTATCCAGTCCACACATTGATAGAGAGGAACCTCCTCATATGCATTTCTTCATATCATATCAAGGGATATCATATCATGGCATCTCTCAAAAGATTAAAACAACAATAGCTTCAAAATCAATAATATGAACTAAATATAATGTTTTGTTGAAAGATGCGGCAGAAGAAAAGTAACCTAAACCAGTTGTGCATAATATCAATCGAAGATAGATTTTCATATATGGTTCGAAAGGTCTTCAACATTTCCTGAGATTGAGGGACTGACCAGGGATGAAGTGTCACCTCAGAATAAGATAATAATCTGGGTGCATTTGTGCAAAATGCTTAAGCAGGACCGTTGAAGTCCTAAGGAGTATGTCTGCAGAACCTGCTAAGTTTCTGTCAGCTTGTAGCCTGAATCCAACATATAAAAGCAAACTCAGCTCAATTAATTTAACCATTGATTTATCTTTCGATGAATTAGCATTCTATGTGACTTTACTCCATTTGTTTAGTTTGCTATTTCTTGAACTGTTCAGCTGCTTAACAGAACAGATTAACAGAATTGGACAGGAACTTGGAGGTCATCTAATACAAACCCCTACTCAAGCAGCAAGGCCTATACCATTTCAGACAAAGGTTGTCCAATCTCTTCTTAAAAACTTACAGTGATGGAGCAGCCACAATTTCTGGAGGCAAGTCATCCCTGTCATCAAGTTAAAACTGGAGTTCTGAAAACCAAAATACAAATACCCTGTGACACAGACAATCTTTTGTATTGTTGAGAATTGAATCAAATATTTGATGTTATTCCTGATTGCTCACATCTCAAACAAGGGACAAACGGTAGCTTTTTAGATATACACCTGTTTCCTAAGATGACGGCCATCACAATTGACAGAAGCCATGATGTCTCATATCTGTCTTTCTGCTAATTGTTCCAATTTCTGAAGGCCTCTTTTGTTTCAGATACTTGCCAATTTGAGGACTGTTCACTTCAACAATAGTGCTGGAGATAAAGTCTCCTCACAAAATGGACTGAGAACTGCTCGTTATGATATTGTTAACTGGGTTGTCCACCCCAATAAGTCTTTAGTGTCTGTGAAAGTTGGCCAAAAGGAAACCAGGGCTGCCCCAGGCCAGGATTTCACCATTAACTCTGATGCGATCATCTGGGCTCCAAAGGTGAGTGGGAAGGAAAGGTTGTAAACTCAGTAAAAGAATTCATCTCTCTCTTCGGGATGCTGAACATCCGTCTAAGGTGAAAACATTGGAGGTTAACAAATTGTATGACTTATCTGTGAAAATCCAACCGTGGGTGGGAATTCTGCTTGAAACCAGGATGCTGTTTGATCAGGCTGTGATTCTGATGGAACGTTCTTGTTCAGTTCGATTGTCATCATTCTTTCTTTGAGAGAAGCAGTAGCTCAGTGTAGCAACTCTGAAGTTCAAGATCCAAACTTTAGCCTCCATTGGTGATTCACTAGTGCCACTGATTCCCCCAGGAGCTTTTCCTTTCCCTTCTTTTTCTATTAGATCTTGGTGAACAATTTCTTATGAAGACATTCTCAGCAGGAAAATAAGAATATGGAAATGAATAAATGAATTGTGTTATTGCACAGGACACCTCAAACATTTCTCTCTTTTTCTTTTAGAAGGTGCCCTTTGCCAGGTGTGGCAAGAAGAGGTGTCAGGCAGGAGAGAGGAGAAGAGTTCCAGAGGGTGAGCCAGTTTGCTGCTATCTATGTGCCCCTTGTCCAGAAGGAACGATCTCAAATCAGACAGGTGGAGCACTTTTCAAATGCAGATCTTCCAGGATCTAGGGAGTCATTGAGTAGATAAAGATGCTAATTTGTCATATTTGTTTATACTACATCAGAGCATTCATACTTTTCAGCAGAAACTTTCAATTTATGGATCTGAGCTGTCCTGCCCCAACAAGACATTTTTTTTTCTCCTCAATAATTTTACGTAGGATAGTTTTAGGGTACAGTGGATGGGTGCCCTACTAGCCTTACCAATTGTCACATCCCAACAGGAAAACCCTCTGCCAATTCTCTGAAAGAGTGGCTTATGGGAGCCAAGCTTTATCACTCAATCTTTAGGGGTCCTTTTTTTTTTTTTTTTGTGAAAACAATTTTATTGGTTTTTAAAGACAAAAAAAAAAAAACAAAAAAAACATAAAAACATCCAGCTTTCTTTCATAAATATACAAGCAGTGTATCGGTTGGTTTACCAATTTTTTGTGCATCCATTTCGTAGTCTCAATTACAGTTACATCACATAATAACTCATATTATCAATCAAAGATTAAATACCCTAGTATCACTATTAAAAAATCATTTGACTATAATTTTATTCATTCATACTTTGCGAGATAACTATAATTTACTTGGTTTATTTTATAACAATTCATATAATCCTACCAGATCTATCCTAAAAACATTTTATAGATATGATATCAAAAAGAAAGAAGTATATCTTTATATATTCATTATTTTCTGAAATTCTAGATATTCTATTATTGTGTAAAATTATCTAACCATTGATAGAAAAGGTCCCAAATTTTTTAAAATTGCTTACCCTCTTGTTCTCTAATTTCAAATGTCAATCTACTCATTTCAGCACATTCCAATATTTTCTTAATGATTTCTTCCTGCGATGGTATTTTCTCATTTTTCCAATTTTTAGCAAATACAATCCTAGCTGCTGTTAATACATTTACAATCAGGTATTTCAATTCTTTACTATATGTATCAGGTAAAATTCCCAATTAAAAAATCTCTGGTTTCAAGTCTATATGTTTCTTTATCATTTTTTCCAACCACATGTGAATTTTAGTCCAGTATTTTCTAGCATCCTCACAGGTCCACCACATATGGTAATATGATCCAGGTATCTGATGACATTTCCAGCATTTTTCATATTTATTCTTGAACATTCTTGCTATTCTTGTCGGGGAGAGGTGCCACCTGTAAAACATCTTATACAAATTTTCTTTATATGCTGTTAACATTGTCATTTTATAATTTTGAGACCACAATTTTTGCCATTTCTCTAAATCAATCCCATATCCAAAATTCTTTCCCCAAGCCACCATATTTTCTTTAACTTGTTCTTCTTCTAGTTTAATTTTTATTAAATATCCATACAGTTTTTAAATCACCTTTTCATCAGTATCTGTCAAAATCTTATCTAGATTAGTCAATTTATCATAGAAACCTTCTGTTTTAGAATCTTTATCATACCTTGAATGTATTTGCGTGTATGAAAACCAATTCATCTTTATACCTTGTTCCTCTAGTTTTTGTATAGATTTAAGTTCACCCTTTTCATTCAATATTTCACCATATCTAACTGTTTGTTCCTTCTTATATATTATAGGATAAGAAAAAGCTTCAATAGTCGATAACCAAACTGGAATTTTCAAATAACATTGTATTTTAATCTTCTCCCAATTTAACCACAAAGACTCCCGTATATGATGTCTTCTAAAATAGCCCTGTGTTTTAGTTCCCTTGTACCATAGAAAAGCATGCCAACCCAACAACAAATCTTGTCCTTCTAATATCAACAATCTAGTTTTTCTTAATGTTATCCATTCCTTAACCCACATCAAATTTGTAGCTTGATAGTACAACTCCCAATTAGGCAGACCAAATCCTCCTCTAGTTCTAGCATCTTGTAAAAGTTTTAACTTTATTCTCGCTTTCTTGCCTTGCCATATATACTTCAACACAATTTTATTTAAATCTTCAAAATAGTCTTTTCCAAGCCTAATTGGTATTGTTTGAAACAAGTATAAGATTCTGGGTAGGATATTCATCTTGATTGTTGAAATTCTCCCTATTAATGACAATTGTAGATTTTCCCATTTCATCAAATCTAACGCTATCTGTTGTTTGAGTTTAATATAATTATTCTCTTTTAATGTACTACATCTTGGTGTCAAGTGTATCCCCAAATACTTAACCTAATTCGTAACTTGAATTTTCAATAGATCTGCCAGTTCTTCTCTTTGTCTTAGTAGCATATTCTTTGTCAACATCTTTGTTTTGTCTTTGTTTATTTTCAAACCAGCCACCTCACCATAAGTCTCTATCTTTTCCAATAATTTTGGAGCTGTTTCTAAAGGGTCTTCCAAAATAAAGGCCAAATCATCCGCAAAGGCTTGCAATTTAAATTCTTCCTTTTTAATTTTCATTCCTTTTATGCCTTTATCATCTCTAATATTTCTATTCAGCACTTCCAAAGTTAATACAAATAGCAAAGGTGATAGTGGGCATCCTTGTCTTGTACCTTTTCTTATATTGATAGAATCTGTGAATTCTCCCTCTATCATTACCTTTGCCGTTTGCTTATAGTATATGGCTTCTATTGCTTGAATAAATTTTCTGGCGAAACCCATCTGTTCCAATAATAGTAACATAAATCTCCAATTCACATTATCAAATGCCTTTTGCGCATCTAAGAATATCAAAGCCATTTGCTTTTCGGGATGTGCCTCATAATATTCCAAAGTGTCCAAGATTACTCTCATGTTGTCTTTGATTTTTCTCTTTGGCAGAAATCCATTTTGATCTGGATGAATAAAATTATTTAAGTATTTTTTAAGCCTTTCTGCCAAAATTGAAGCAAATATTTTATAGTCTGCATTTAGTAAAGAAATAGGTCTATAATTCTTAATTTGCAATGGATCAGCCTCTTCTTTTGGAATAAGTGTAATATAGGCTTCTGACCATGTTTTAGGTATCTTCTTCTTTGCCATAACTTCATTCATGACTTCTAACAATGGAAGGCTCAGCGATTCTTGTAGTGTTTTATAAAATTCTGCCGGAAGCCCATCTGGACCCGGTGCTTTTCCATTATTTTGCTTCTTGAGTGCTTCAGTTAATTCAATCATTGTTATATTACTTTCTAACATTTTTTCAGTCTCTTTAGGTATCTTAGGTAGATTAGCATTCTGTAAGTACTGTTTTACTCTTTCCTCATCAATATTCTCTTGCTTATATAGTTGCCTATAGAAGTCTCGAATAATTTCCTTTTTCTCTTTATTGCCATAGCAAACTTGGCCTTGATCATCTATTAACTGTGGTATTTTCCTTGATTCTTTCTCCTTTCTCAATTTATATGCTAACCATCTACCTGGTTTATTTGCATCTTCAAAGTATTCCTGTTTAGCACTTCTAATTTTCTGTGCCAATTCTTCTTTCCCTATTTGATCCATTTTATGTTTAATTATGTCTAACTTTAGTTTAATGTCTTTTTTCTGTGGTGTTTTCTGTAGTTCTTTTTCAAGTCTTTTATGCTCATCTTCTAAAACGTTAGTGGCTTGCCTTTTCCTTATGTTCTTTTTCCTTATATAGTCTATTATCAACCCTCTAGCATATGCCTTCATTGTGTCCCAAACATTCTGAATTGAAGTATCTTCTTTTTTATTTTCTCTAAAAAAGAAGGCCAATTCTTTCTCCATCCATTGTGTAAAGTCTTTTTCCTTTAAAATAGTATTGTTTAACGTCCTTCTCAATCTTCTTTTTTGTCCTTTCCATTTGATTGTCATTGGATTGTGGTCTGCCCAAGTACTTGTCTCAATGTTTGTTTCTTGAATGTTAGATATTAGTTCTGTTGAGATCCAGATCATATCTATTCTGGACCATGATAAGTGTCTATTTGAATAAAAGGTAAATTGTTTGATTTTAGCATTTCATTTTGTCATCATCTTCTGTCTCCAACAGAACTGATACACCTGTTAGAGAACGAGGAGATCCATCCATCTATGATTTCTAGTAGCCAAGAGTCATCTTAGAAGTGAAAGCAGAGGCATATAATGTGTAATAATTAATAATAACCCTTAATAAATAATAATAACTTTTCCCTGAAAAAATAATGGCCGAATGGGAAGATCTGGAGTACAAAGCAGAGATGCTGAGCATGTAAAATATGAAGAAATCAGGAAATTCAGGCAGTTCTAATGAATATAAAGATTTATTGCAATCTTAAGATCCATTCAAGAATCTAAACTACAAACGGTCAAAGTGAATTGGGAGTGGATAAGAGTCAATGGAATTCAACACGGGCTACATTTAGATCTCTTCTGGGTGGGAAGCAGAGGTGGTATTCAGCAGGTTCTGTCCAGTTCTGGCAGCAGAAATTTTGAGTAGTTCAGAGAACCGGCAAATACTACCTCTGACTGGCCCCGCCCACATCTATTCTCCACCTCCTGAGTCCCAGCTATTGGCTGTGTCTTCTTTTGTTGCCCTGCACAGGAGAATGGAGCTGGAAAGCAGGTTAGTGGGGTGGGGAGGGAATGGGACTTTGCAGTAACCTTCCCCTGCCATGCCCACCAAGCCATGCCCACAGAACCAGTAGTATTTTTTTTTTAATCCAACCACTTGGTGTGAAGGGACTCTGGACTGATAATGCATTTCATCCCTATGTCAACCTAGTCCTCTCCTCAGAGCCAGAGGAAACCCAACAAACAACCGGCACGTATAAAATATAGGATTCCTGGCTGATAGACCCATCCATCTTCTGAGGGTTCCAGTTTAAAGTGGAAAAGGGAAAGTTTCCAATCTCTCTCACACTGAAAGCCACAGCAGTGACAACTTAGCAGTGATTGGAGATGACCTTTTCTTTCTCACAAAAACTGACCAGGCCTGTTGGAACTGAACAGATCCAATTTTCTGGCTTACTTTTCCCCAGAATCATCCTGAATGAAGGATGATTTCCCCTTCTTGATGCACCATCAACTGCACTATATTACTACCAATAGCAGTTGTAGGTTGGCCAATGCAAAAAGGGGACAGTCTTGTCAATTCTTGGAAAGTGACAATGGTCGTGGCAGATTATGCTGAAATCCTTATACAAAAATTCTTAAATCTTCATTTCAGATGCAGTCCACTGTGACCCCTGTCCTAAAGACCAATATCCCAACAAGGAGAAGGACCACTGCATTGCCAAGAAGATCCACTTCCTTGCCTATAAAGAGACCCTGGGATATGCCTTAGTTTCTCTGTCTCTTTTCCTTTCTCTGATCACAACTGCTGTCCTGGTAATTTTCTGTAAACATCATGACACACCGATTGTCAAGGCCAACAACCGAAATCTCACTTACATCCTCCTGGTCTCCCTCCTGCTCTGCTTCCTCTGCTCCTTTCTCTTCATTGGTCGACCTGGGAAGTTCACTTGTCTCTTCCGACAAACTGCCTTTGCCATTCTCTTCTCCTTTGCAGTTTCCTCTGTGTTGGCAAAAACTGTCATGGTGGTTCTGGCCTTTATGGCTACAAAACCAGGGAATAGGACAAAGAAACTCTTAGGAAAACCTCTGACCAATTCCATTGTCATAGCCTGTCCTCTGATCCAAGCAATTCTTTGTGCCATCTGGCTGATCACCTCTCCCCCATTTCCCAACATGGACTTCCACTCCTTGGAAGTTGAGATCATCTTGGAATGTCAGGAAGGCTCAGCTTCCATGTTTTACACAGTCCTGGCTTATCTGGGTTTTCTGGCCCTCATCAGTTTTATCATGGCCTTTCTGGCTAGGAAATTGCCCGACAGCTTTAATGAAGCCAAGTTCATTACTTTTAGTATCCTGGTCTTTTGTAGTGTTTGGATTACCTTCCTCCCCACCTATCTGAGCACCAAAGGGAAGTCCATGGTGGCTGTGGAGATCTTCTCCATCTTGGCCTCTGGGGCTGGCCTCTTGGCTTGCATCTTTTCCCCCAAATGCTACATTATCCTAGTCAGGCCTGAACTGAATTGTAAAGAGAATATAATGAGGCACAGAAATCCCTGATTCATATGGGGACAGAGAACTTGAATCTGACTTTGGGACATTTTTATATTTGATGTTATTTTTGATGATAATGTATGTATTAATCAGCAACAACTACCATGCCTTTCAGTTTATTAAAGTACGAATTCTTCCCAGATGAGTCCCATGATCAGTTTAGAAAAAAAAATGATATTAAAGATGTGGATATTAGTTTCCAGCATGATTGTTTCTCACTTTATTTATTTTAATCATAAGAGTTTTTTAAACATTCTTGAGTTGTCTTTATTGTTAGTGTTTTTAAGCTTGATTGTTTGCACAGATTCCTGATATTGTGCTGAGTTCCCAACTAACGTTTTCATTTAATTGACTATTAGTGTATAGTAACTTTAAATGAGCCACAGTGTCTTACTCTCTATTGACATACTAGAGAAACATAGTTTATTAATAGAGAAGATCATGTTAAATCGATATCAATGGCTATTTTCTAATCTTCGGTATTGTTAATAATTTTTATCCATTCCCAATATTATGAAGACAGATGGACAGACGGATGGATAGAAGAAAGGGAGGGTGAATGTGTGAGAATAAATGGAATAAATCATGAATTGTTCACTATTAAATAGGGAGGAACAGACAATTATAAGTTGTTGTCTTGTTTTTTTAAGAACTTACAGATGTCAGTTCATAAAACATTTTAGATACACATTTTATAGTTGTCAAAAGAAAGAAGCAGGGGTTTGTAAGAGCAGGCAGCAGTGTGGAATCGAAAGTACATTCCATTCATTTTTTCTTCAGAGACCGATTAGATGACTAAAGCTTCTGCCATGCAAAAATCTAATTGGAGAGCATGATTGATGACTCTTGGCTATGGACATGTTTCATTGGATGATACATCCAGAGCGGTGGGAGGGAAAGCAGGAACAAGGCTGACAGTGAATTACATATCTCAGAGTTGGCTGCACCCAGGCTAATGCCAGAATGTTAACTTCTAATAAATCCTTTTTAGTTTTGGGAGTGTGGTTCAAGGCCCATGATTTAATTGGAGTAACTGCTGAAATCCTGACAATAGATAAAATGCGGAAATGCTTAGACACTTGCTATATGGGAAGGCAAATGTCTGTGTACTTCTATATAAAGATGATTGTATGTTATCTAAGGACCCAAATCATTTCCAGCAATTTTCTATAGATTGGATACATGCAGACTTGTTTTATGTATTTGAAAGCCAATACATCAAACATCAAGATAATCATGTTTGGCAAAGAAATGGAGTGTCCAATAAAGGAGAATATTTGTAGATCTGGGTTGAAATGAGGGGTCTTTGGTCCTCCCTGAGTTTGGTTGATTTCATGCAGAAAATGTCGTTATCCAAACTAGGTAAGATCATTAGTGCTAGGGCTGATGATCTAGCACTGATTCTGTTGCCTAGTTTGGGTAATGAGAGGTCTGCAAGAAAATAACCCAGCTCAGAGAGCACAATGCACCCCATTTATAATTTATAAGAAGCCCTTGTCGAAGACCTGAAGAACATCTAGAATAGAATAACAGAGTTGGAAGAGACCTTGAGGTCTTCTAGTCCAACCCCCTGCTTAAGCAGGAAACCCTCAGGGAATTTTTCATTAGTTCTAAGTTGCTTCTCCCCTTGATGAGTTTCCACCCATTGCTCCTTGTCCTGCCCTCAGGTGCTTTGGAGGATAGCTTGACTCCCTCTTCTTTGTGGCAGCCCCTGAGATACTGGAACACTGCTATCATGTCTCCCATAGTCCTTCTTTTCATTAAATGAGACCCAGCTCCTGCAATCATTCCTATATACTTTAGCCTCCAGTCCCCTAATCATCTTGGTTGCTCTTCTCTGCACTCTTTCTAGAGTCTCAACATCTTTTTTACATCGTTGAGACCAAAACTGAATGCAGACCAACACTGAATGACCAAATATATTCTCAATGTCTGCCTACAAAAATACAATCTAAGAGTAGATGTGTGATGACCTAGGGTGGGATACAAAACAAACACAGTCACAGTCACAGTCCTTCACTTTGCTTCCAAGGTCCAAATATCTTTGACGGAAGACAAAACACCTCCCACACATATAGTTACATGAAGGAGAAAAAAAGCAACACAAACCAGGCAAGATAAGGGCTGGAGATAACACACACTGGGAAGGATACAGATAACACACACTGGGAAGGATACCAAACTCTGAGAGGAACTATACACTCGAGATATTTGCACACTTTGTTTCGAGCGTTTGCCAGTACAGAGGTCCAAACTCTTATTCAGTTGTCACACCTGCAGCCCATGAAGAGTATCAGGGGCCTATCCTCCTGAAGAAACCACATCTCACCCATATCCTCTCCTCCCTGCATGCCCTAGAATGGATAGGGGATGGGCCTGGGTCCTCCTCTGACTGCTCAGCCAGCGTCTCCCTTCCCCAGCCTCCTCCACAACCTCCAAAGCTACACTTCCACTCCCTGTCAGCTGTTCCTTAGAGTCAGTCTCCACTAGGGGCATGACAAGGTGGATGGATTGTGTGTCATGACAGAGGGATAAAGATTGAAAAATGACTGAAAGAATTAGGAGATGTGCAAACATAAGTAGAAACATTGAGGATAATATTTGGTGAGGAATAAACTTTGACGAAAAAGCAAATGTGGTTATAGAAAGCCCAAGAAAGTCATACTTAGAGGGAGTTGATGAGTTTTCCCCAAATTTTCCTACCTATTTTTAAGTTCTATGGGATAAATTAATTTCTAATCTCACCCGTAACAAGTATAAGTAAACCACTCATTTGGTATAAATTTTGGAATGATTGTTCAAACTTACTAGAATTCAACTGATTGTCCTGATATATCCCACTAGCACTCAATTCTATCCCAAAAACTGTGACTCAGGTCAAACTCCCTCTTGTTTCCTGGGGTTCAGTTTCATTTAGGTCAAATACCCAACTTCTCCTTTACTCTCAAGTCTATCGCCACTAGGGATTAACAACAAGAGACACAAACTTGTTTTTTCTCATCTTGGTGAGTAAAAAAATATCTATTGCTAAGTGGGTAGGAGAATTCATTTCCTTTGCAATTATCAGAAGATAAATTCTAAATGTATCCCTCTGGATTTCTGTCCCCCAAATTATTCCTGCTTTGAAAATATGTTCCAAGTTCTTCCACTAGGGGCAGGATCTGTCAAATTCCCTTGCCTTGTCTTGAAATGAATCATTCTTGGCTTTGTTGAGACTCGGCTGTTCTCATTTTTCTCTTTGCTCGTGCCTGCAATTACACTTCTGCACAAATCTTGATTTCTGATATAGGAAAGACAAGAATGACTGGGCTGCCTCTCCTGCTTCTGCTCTTCTGCCTCTTTCCTCCAACTACTGCTAAGAGGAGGCAAACTGTATGTGTGTTGAGGAAATTGTTTGAGCCTAATGCAAAAGAGAACTATTACAGACCTGGTGATCTCATTATTGGTGGGAATTTACCCTTGGGAACTCTTATGTCTTCCAGTGTCCTTGATTTTCAGGAGGATCCGCTCCATCTTAGTTCTTATATTTTGTAAGTTTCACCTGGCAGGGAAAGATGCATTACTGTGTTCAGGATTCAGGGATTCCTTTCAAAAACTCTTCTCCTACTATTCGAATGTCCTAGTGCAGTTCTTGTCTTTGATCATAAAATAGGCTAGAATTCTCAGTCATTCTATAACTCTATACCAAGAAGATGATAGACGACATAAAAAGTGAGGAAGGAACAAAAAATGTGAAATTCTGTTGGCCTAAGAAACTTAACATAATGTTAATTTGGACAGAAAACATAGTAGAAATCTTAATAATTTTTCATTGTCTGGTGGTGTAATATGTTCATTGTCTGGTGGTGTAATATGTTCATTGTCTGGTGGTGTCCAGTTTTGTATTGTGGTGACTAGTTCTGGTCATCACAATACAAAAAAAGATTTGGAGACTCTGGAAAGAGTGCAGACAAGAGCTACAAAGAATATAAGGGGCCTGTAAGCTAAAATGTAGAAAGGACAGTTACAGGAATTGTGTTATGTCTAGTCTAATGAAAACAGGGAGTAAGGGGGACATGATATCATTGTTCTAATATTTGAAGGGCTCCTACAAAGACAAGGGGACTGAATTATTTTCCAAAGCGGCAAGATGAGAAACAATGGTTGGAAACTAACAAGGAGAGAAGCAACTTAGAACTAAGGAGAAATTTCCTAATGGTAGGAGCAATTAACCAATTGCCTTTCTCCTTTGTCACTAAGGCATACAATTTTAATGAAAGAGCATCTATGAAAACAGCTCAATGGAATCTGGGACTTGCTATTCCAAAAGTATAATCAAAAATATATCGAGGCAAATTTCAACCATGCACATACACATATTTCTCTGTAATGTTCCCTATGTTTTCTCTACTGCAGACCTATACTCAAGAAGTATCAGCAGTTCTTTGCCTTAGTATTTGCTATCACAGAGATCAACAAAGATTTTGTTCTCCTCCCCAACATCACACTTGGCTTCCAGATATGTGACAATTCGCAGATTGAGAGGGAGATATCCTTATTCAGCCTCTCCTTTCTCTCCACAAGAAGCCAAATGGTTCCAGGTTATAAATGCGACAGGCAGGACCCTCTGCTCTCTGTCATTGGAGGTGACAACTCCAAATCCTCAAGGCAGATGGCCTCCATCTTTGACATCTACAAAGTCTGTTAAGCCTGGATTCCCCAACGGGTGTTAAGGAAAACAAACTAAACAGAATGTGCAGCGAAGTCAGATAGGAAGACAGGTAAATGTGTGAGATAAGTTTTCTAGTTAACACGCAGTAAAAATACAGATACGCTTGTGCTATCAAAATTATAATTTATTCCATTTAAGAATTATAGCATAGTCATTATAAACAGTCCATTAGTCATATACCAAATTCAGTCAAGTCTTGTCGAGGATACTCTAATTGCAAAGTCCGTGTTGAATAGCCAGTGTCAGTACACATATAATAAATCTGTCCAAAACTTATCTTCTCTCCGTTGAGAAATATCTTCAAAGTAATCCAACATTTCTTCTCCTCCCCGATCAAGCAAGAATGCAGTCTTCAATAAGCCAGCCAGTAAGTTAGGGATCAGTAAGCCAGAGAGTGCCTTGCTGCTTATATAGTACTTTTACAGCTGCACCCTTAATTACATTCCTTTAGCTTAAAGTCACATACACTTTATCTGACAAACCATGATTCATCATTTTATTATCTTTACCCAAAACAGTTAGGGTAAAACAATGTTATCCCTAACAAAGTCCCACAGGTAAGGGAGCTCCAGTGGATACAGTAAAGAGTAGACAAATAAGGAGAAGCACACACACACAGTCCAGGATGAAAACAGTGTTGTTGAGAAGGATATCCTATAGTTGAATTAATTTTATAATTTTACGTTTCAATATGTTTTATATAAGCCCAAAGAAACAGATAATGAAATAATTCTGAAATGCTGTACTTGCTGAGAGTTAATTTTGAATGAATGAATGAATGAATGAATGAATGATTTTTTATTGGCCAAGTGTGATTAGAGACACAAAAAATTTGTCTTGGTGTGTATGCTCTAAGTGTACATCAAAAGAAAAGATACATTCATAAAGAATCATAAGGTAGAACACTTAATAATAGTCATAGGGTACAAATAAGCAATCAAATCATACTAGCAAACAGTCAATATAAATTATAAGAATACAAGCAACAGAGTTACAGTCATACAGTCACAAGTGGGAGGGGATAGATGATAAGAACGATGAGAAGATTAATAGTGATAGTAATGCAGACTTAGTAAATAGTTGGACAATGTTGAGGGAAATATTTGTTTAGCAGAGTATTGTCTAGTATTGTAAGAGGTGGTAGTATGAGAGGGTTTCTCCTAAAGTCCACCACCATTTCTATGGTTCTGAGTGTGTTCAGTTCCAGATTGTTCTGGTTACACCACAAGGCAAGTTGTACAAACTCCTGTCTCTATTTGGATTTGTCATTGTCTTGAATGAGACCAATCACTGTTATATCATCTGCAAACTTCAGTATTTTAACAGAGGGATCATTTGAGATGGTATATAGGGAAAAGTGGAGAGAGCACACAGCCTTGGGGGGTCCTGTACTAACTGTACATGCATCAGATGTGATTCTGCCTAGCTTCACCTGCTGCTTCCTCTCTGTTAGGAAGGTTATGATCCACTTACAAGGGTGTTCAGGTACCACCAGCAGGTTTAGTTTAGTTAGAAGAATGTCTGGAATGATGGTATTGAATGCTGAACTAAAGTCTACAAAGAGGACCCTTGCGTAGGTATTTGGAGATTCAAAGTAATGTAAGATGTAGTGCAGATTTCTAACTTACATAAACGTTTAGCCACCATTTCACTGCAATTTATTACCTGTATCAAGTTAACAATTACTTGGCTTTTAACATCTCACAAACAGACAAAATATGTAACCAACAGCTTTTCTTAGGATTCTAGGAAACAAAGAAACGTACACTTACTTTAATCTAATTAAGTCAAGCTGACTGGAGATAAAAAGCATGCAAAGGTGACCCCCTAAACTCATTACAAAACTTTACTTTGTCTTTGAAAGAGGAATCTCTTTTTCTTCAGCTTGGTGTTGGCTTTGAGTTCCCTCAGAAATACAGACCAGTATATCCTTCCTTCTTCCGGATTAATCCCAGTGCCTTTCCTGAGTGTGTGACTTTAGTCCAGCTGCTCCTGTATTTTCAGTGGAACTGGGTTGGCCTTGTGACCTCTGAAGATGACAGTGGAGAATATTTCATCTCAACTCTGATGCCAATGTTCAAGGAAAAGGAGATCTGCTTGGCCTTCAATGAAAAATGGAAATCTAAAAAAATTATTGATTTAATAAATAAATTAATGTTCAACATTTTGTTTAAAGCTGAAGTTATTTTTTTGCTTGGAGACTCCACTGATATGGGAAATTTTTTGACAGATCTGAATTTTTGTGTAAACCGTAGAAAGATACAGAATGTTTGGATTCTAACATCTCATTGGAAATTTACTCTGGTTGGAGACATTTTCGAAGGTGTAAAGATTTTGCATGGAGCTTTGCAGTTTAAGGACAGCACTGGTGATGTCTCAGAATTCAGCCACTTCCTCCTGTCTTTAAACCAGTTGATTAAAGAAGGGGATGTCTTTCTCTTGAATTGGTGGGAAATACTCTTTGACTGCACTGTTCCCAAACCAGGCAGTGTCCCTCCTAAAGAAGAACCACAATGTACAGGATAGGAGAATTTACAAGATCTTCCAGATTTAATTTTTGAAATGAGCATGACAGGTGAAAGTTACAATATCTACAATGCCATTTATGCTGTGGCACATGCATTGCATGCCATTTATGGACCAGGAACACAACCTGCTATGCTGAAGCATGAAAAGAGGATCTCAAATGTGGAGCCATGGCAGGTAATCTCTGTGGTATTTTATCCAGTCCACACATTGATAGAGAGAAAGCTCCTCATATGCGTTTCTTGATATCATGTCAAGGGATATCATGTCATTGAATCTTTGAACAGATTAAAACAATTACTTAAAAAACAGTAACCTACACCAGTTGTGCATAATATCGAGCAAAGTAGATCTTCATATATGGTCCTGAAAGGTCTTCAACAGTTCCTGAGATTGAGGGGGTGACCAGGGAGGCGGTGATACCTCAGAACAAGATAATAACTTGGGTGCATTTGTGCAAAATTCTTCTTGTAGGACCATGGAAGCCCTAAGAGGCATATCTGCAGAACCTGCTAAGTTTCCCTCAGCATGCAGCCTGAATCCAATATGTAAAAACAAACTTAGTTCAATTAATTTAAATGTTGATTTATGTTTCTATGAATTAGCATCCTATGTGCCTTCACTTCATTTCTTTAGTTTGCTATTTCTTGTACTGTTCAGCTGCTTAACAGAATATCAGAATAATAGAATTGGAGAGAACCTTGGAGGTCTTCTAATCCAACCCCTTCTCAAGCAGTAAACTTTATACCATTTCAGACAGAAATTGTCCAATCTCGTCTTAAAAACTTGCAGTGATGGAGCACCCACAGAGGCAAGTTGTTCCTGTAAGTCTGTCCTTTGATTAAAATTGGAGTTGTGGAATGCCCAGTGATAAAGAGAATCTTTTGTACTGTTGAGAATTGAGTCAAATATGACTGCTCATATTTCAACTAAGGGACCAACTGTATCTTTTCAGATATATACCTATTTCCTAAGGTGACGACCACCACAAAATGATAGAAGCCACAATTTCTCATTTCTGTCTTTCTGCTAATTGCTCCAATTTCTGAAGAACTCTTTTCTTTCAGATACTTGCCAATTTGAGGACTGTCCACTTCAACAACAGTGCTGGAGATGAAGTGTGCTTCTCACAAAATGGACTGAGCACTGCTCGTTATGATATCATCAACTGGGTTGCCCACCCCAATAAATCTTTAGTGTCCCTGAAAGTTGGGCAAAAGGATCCCAGGGCTGCTCCAGGCCAGGATTTCACTATTAACTCTGATGTGATCATCTGGGCTCCAAAGGTGAGCTGGAAGAAAATGCTGTAAGTTCAGGAAAAGAATCATTCTCACCTAGTGATACTGAACATGCTTCTAAAGTGAAAACAGATCTATAGAAGCAGAAAAGAACTTTGGTATTTGACTGCATTTGAGGTTAACAAATTTCAGGTCTAATTTGTGAAAGGTCCATCTATGGGTGGGAATGAGAAGAACTTCTGCTGGAAACAAGGATGCTATTAGTAGTTATTTCCATTGACCATTCTTTTCTTTTAGAAAATCTGTTAGCTCAATGTAACAAGCCCTCCTTTGCACTCTGAGGTTCAAGATTCAAATATTGGCATCCATTGGTGACTCATTAGTGGCACTAGCCTGATTCTCCCAGGAGCTTTTTCTGGTTTCTGTTATACCTTGGTGAACAATTTCTTATGAGAACATACTCAACAGGAAAATAGAAATATGGAAATGAATAATGTCCATTGCATGTGCCACCTTAAACATTTCTGTGTTGTCTTTTAGGAGGTGCCCTTTGCCAGGTGTGGCAAGAAGAGGTGTCAGGCAGGAGAGAGGAGAAGAGTTCCAGAGGGCGAGCCAGTTTGCTGCTATCAATGTGCTCCTTGTCCAGAAGGAACTATTTCAAATCAGACAGGTGGAGCACTTTTCAAATGCAGATCTTCCAGGATCTAGGGTGTCATTGAGTAGATAAAGATGCTAATTTTGTGGTTTTTGTTGTTAATACACTATGTCAGAGTATTCATACTTTTCAGCAGAAACTGTCAGTTTATAGATCTGAGCTGTCCTGCCCCAACAAGCCTCTTTTCTGCTCCTCAATAATTTGATGCTGGATAGTTTTAGGGCAGAATGCATGGCTCCCCTACTAACCATACCAACTCTCATATACTATCACAAAAACTATCATCATTTGTGGGTTGGCCGATGAATAAAAGGAGTCATGTCACCCTTGGTGAGAGAGAATGCTCATGGCAGATGTCCCTGCAATACTTACAGAAATATCTCTAATTTCAGATGCAGCTCATTGTGAACCCTACCCAGAAGACCAATATCACAACAAAGATAAGGAACACTGCATTTCCAAGAAGATCCACTTCCTTGCCTATCAAGAGACCTTGGGATATGCCTTAGTTTCTCTGTCTCTTTTCCTTTCTCTGATCACAACTGCTGTCCTGGTAATTTTCTGTAAACATCATGACACACCGATTGTCAAGGCCAACAACCGAAATCTCACTTACATCCTCCTGGTCTCCCTCCTGCTCTGCTTCCTCTGCTCCTTCCTCTTCATTGGTCGACCTGGGAAGCTCACCTGTCTTTTCAGACAAACTACCTTTGCCATTCTCTTTTCCCTTGCAGTATCTTCTGTGTTGGCAAAAACTGTCATGGTGGTTCTGGCCTTCATGGCCACCAAGCCAGGGAACAAGACAAGGAAATTCTTAGGAAAACCACTGACCAACTCCATCGTCATTGCCTGTCCCTTGATCCAAGCAGTCCTTTGTGCCATCTGGCTGACTACCTCTGCCCCGTTTCCCAACTTGGACTTCAACTCCTTGGTAGGAGAGGCCAACTTGGAATGTGATGAAGGCTCAGCTTTCATGTTTTATATTGTCCTCGCCTATCTGGGTGTCCTTGCTCTGATCAGTTTCATGGTAGCCTTTCTAGCTAGGAAATTGCCTGACAGTTTTAATGAAGCCAAATTCATTACATTTAGCATGCTGGTATTTTCCTGTGTTTGGATCACCTTCCTTCCTGCCTACCTAAGCACCAAAGGGAAGTCCATGGTGGCTGTAGAGATCCTCTCCATCTTGGCTTCTGGAGCCAGTCTCCTGGCCTGTATTTTTCCCCCTAAATGCTACATTATTCTACTGAGACCACATCTGAATTGCAGAGAGAATATAATGAGGCACAGGAATCTGTGATTTTTTTTGCAGAATTGAGAACTTCTGTTTTGGTTTTGGGACTTTTTGTATTTGATCTGATTTTTAAAATTTGAAAACGAGGGGAGATCTCCTTAAAAAATTGGAAATCAGGAGATGTGATTAATCAAAAAGTTTCTGTTAATTGGTAACAATTACTTGCCTTTTTCACTAGTTCCATTTTTTTTCTCACTGTGGTCCAAGTGATAACTTAGAAAATGCTAATAGATATTAAAGATATGGATATTTACAGTATTTCCACTTGGACAGTTTCACACTTTATTGTAATCATATGAATCTTTAAAAATAAAATTGGGTTAAGTTCACTATCAATGTTTTTTAGCATGTTCATTTCCTTAGATCCCTGGGGCCTTGCTGATTTCCTAATCATTTTTGCGTTCTATCACCTATTAATGGTTTAAATGAACTACATTATTCTAGTCTCTATTAATTTGAGATACATACATTATTATTAAATAATATCATGTAAAGTAAACATTAATGACACTTTCCTTCCCTTGCTATTTTTTCCTATTTGAGACATCTTAATATCAGATCTGTGACTCAAGGAAAACTTTTTTAAAAAATAATTTACAATCTCTGGTTTAATGTTTCCATTTTAAGATAGGTGAGAGAAAATGAATAGAGAAAAAAAATGGGCAGCATTAGTGATGGCTCATCATCCAATCCTGTCAGAAGATACAGATAGTCCTTGACTACAATAGTTTGTTCAGTGGCAGTTCAAAGTTAGAGCAAAATTTTAAAAAGTGATGTATAATACATGTACAACCCTTGCAGTATCCCTATGCTCAAAATTCTTAGCAACTGACTCATATTTATAACAGTTGCAGTGTCCTGGGGTGTCATGTGATCAGCTTTTGCAATCTTCCAACAAGCAAAATCAATGTGGAAGCCAGATTCACTTAACAACCATAGCAAGAAAGCTCATAAAATAAGGCAAAACTCAGTTAACAATTATCTCACTTAGCAACATACATTTTGGGGTCTATTGTGCTTATAAGTCAAGGACCGCCTGTATAGGAAAGCGCTACAGGAGACTGAGGCATCTGTCTTTTGTCCCAATTAAAGTTGGGCAAATAGACCCCCAGGCTCCCCCAGACCAGGATTTCACCATCAACCTGGATGCAATTATCTGTGGCACAAAGGTAGGCTGGAAGGAGATATTCTGAATTCAGGGAAAGATTCGTTCTCTTGTCGGGATGCAGAATGTCCTTCTCACTGGAAAAAAGTGGATTGACTCAGAAAGGATAACAGTTGCATGATGAAGGATCTGCTTTTCATGAATCAGATTCAAGTATGAATATACAATCATTGGTTGTATAAAGAGAGGCATAGAATCAAAATCACGTGAAGTATTAGTACCGCTTTATAAAGCCTTAATAAAGCCACACCTGGAATTTTGCATATGGTTTTGGTCACCACGTTACAAAAAAGATCCTGAGACTTTGGGGGGGAAAAGGGCAAAGAAGAGCAACTAAGATGATTAAAAGGCCTTGAGACTAAAACATATGAAGAACAGATGAAGGTTTTGCTTTTGTCTAGTCTAGGTAAAAGAAGGACTAGAGAAGGGGTCATGATATCAAGAAGGGGAAAAGAAGGGGAACATGATATCAGTATTCCAGTATTTGGGATGCTGCTACAAAGAGGAAGGGGTCACTTTATTTTCCAAGGTGCCAGTGGGCAGGACAAGAAACAATGGATGGAAACTAATCAAGGAGAGCAGCAAATTGGAATCGAGGAGAAGCTTCCTAAAAGTGAGGAATATTAACCAGAGGAACAGTTTGCTTTCAGACCTTGTGGGTGCTCCATGCCTGGAGGTTTCTAAGAAGAGACTGGATAGTCACTGGCCTGAAATGGTACAGGATCTCCTGCTTGAGAAGGAGGCTGGAGTAGAAGACCTCCAAGGTCCCTTCCAGCTCCATTCTAATTGGAGCTCCCTCAGATTCCATTTGTGTTTAGAGGTGGTAATTGACAGCTCTATTGCATAGGGAAGCCAATTGCCCATTATTATTGCTACCAGATGTTGACCAGATGAAGCTTCCAAGTGGTCTTCAAAGGGAGCTCCATGAGGAGCCCATTGCAACTGTCCACCTGTGAGATGACTAAGGCCTAAAGGACTAGGAAGAAGGGCTCTCAATCCAGGGACAGGCACAACTATTGCACAAGCCAAATCTGTACAAAGGCCTTCCTGGCCAGAGGTGTCACCTGCTCCTAAGTCAGGTTCTGAGAGTCTGGAATGTCCTCCAAATTGTGCCCAAATCCCTAGTGTGACACAGCAATTCCATGCAGGATAAAAGATGGCTAATATGTGTGAATCGGGAGCTTCAAGCACTGACCACCCCCTGTTTGGCTCATCTTAATCTTGTGCCTGTTCCTCTCCATCCAGCTCCCAACAACCTTGATTAGATGATTAGGGGACTGGAGGCTAAAACATACAAAGAACGGTTCCTGGAACTGGCTATGCAAAGTTTGCTGAAAAGAAGGACTAGGAGTGACAGGATAGCAGTGTTCCAATATCTCAGGGGCTGCCCCAAAGAAGAGGGAGTCAAGCTATTCTCCAAAGCACCTGAAGGTAGAACAAGAAGCAAAGGGTGGAAATCAAGGAGAGAAGCAACCTAGAACTAAGGAGAAATTTCCTGACAATTAGAAAAATTAATCAGTGGAACAACTTGCCTCCAGAAGTTGTAAAATGCTCCAACGCTGGAAGTTTTTAAGAAGCGACCGGATAACCATTTGTCTGAAGTGGTCTAGGATTTCCTGCCTAAGCAGGGGGTTGGACTAGAAGACCTCCAAGGTCCCTTCCAACTCTGTTATTCTATTCTATTGTATTCTCAATGTCTAGAATCTGTGATGAGACCTTGCCAGCATTACGTGGTTGGCTAGGGGTTGACATTAATTTTTTTATCTATTGATATGCTACACATATCATGATTCCAGGTGACTCTGAGCAGCTTACAATGTGATTAAAAATAATGAAATATAATGGAAACATAAAAAAACAATTCTAAATATAAAACAGGTGAAAATTGTAATAAAATTCAAACAATCAAGCAGCTTAATAAAGATACCAGACCTCAAACCAAAATATGCCTTACTACAATGGCTAGATGTAGAAGTTAAACAAAAGGGGATAGAATGTCAAGCATTGGATCTCCCTGAAAATCTTGTTTCAGGATCATTGCACAATGACAGGAATCAGATGGAAAGAAAAGGGAGAGCTATGTTGCTCCATGTACACCAACTTGCTCTATGTAGTAAGTCTAGAAGATGCCATGATGGAAAGAAAAGGAAGAGCTATGTTGCTCCATGTACACCAACTTGCTCTATGTAGTAAGTCTAGAAGATGCCATGATGGAAAGAAAAGGGAGAGCTATGTTGCTCCATGTACACCAACTTGCTCTATGTAGTAAGAATAGAAGATGCCATGATGGAAAGAAAAGGGAGACCTATGTTGCTCCATGTACACCAACTTGCTCTATGTAGTAAGTCTAGAAGATGCCATGATGGAAAGAAAAGGAAGAGCTATGTTGCTCCATGTACACCAACTTGCTCTATGTAGTAAGAATAGAAGATGCCATGATGGAAAGAAAAGGGAGAGCTATGTTGCTCCATGTACACCAACTTGCTCTATGTAGTAAGTCTAGAAGATGCCATGATGGAAAGAAAAGGAAGAGCTATGTTGCTCCATGTACACCAACTTGCTCTATGTAGTAAGCCTAAAAGATGCCATGATGGAAAGAAAAGGGAGAGCTATGTTGCTCCATGTACACCAACTTGCTCTATGTAGTAAGTCTAGAAGATGCCATGATGGAAAGAAAAGGGAGAGCTATGTTGCTCCATGTACACCAACTTGCTCTATGTAGTAAGTCTAGAAGATGCCATGATGGAAAGAAAAGGAAGAGCTATGTTTCTCCATGTACACAAACTTGTTCTGTGTAGTAAGTCTAGAAGATGCCATGATTCATAGTACTCTTCCCCCACTGAGTGACAGCAGACAAATTTCTTGGCTTCTAACTTAGGCCCAGTACTCTTCAATATCTTCATAAAAGACTTAGATGAGGGAACAGAAGGGGAATTTGCCAAATTGGTGAATGATACTAAGCTGGCAGGAATAGCCAACACCCAAGAAGATAGGCTCAAGATCCAGATGGATCTTGACAGACTAGAACACTGGGCCATATTTAACAAAATGAAATTCAGTGTGGATAAAAGTAAAGTCCTACACTTAGGCAAGAAAAACCAAAGTACACATATAGACTGAGTGAAACCAGGCTCAATAGCAATAACTGTGAGAGGGATCTTGGAGTCTTAGTGGACAACCAGCTAAATAGGAGCCAGCCATGTGCAGCAGGAGCCAAAAAAGCCAATGCAATCCTAAATTGAGGGATAAACAGAGGGATACAATCAATATCAAGGGTGGTACTAATACCGTTCTATAAAGCCTTAGTAAGACCACACCTAGAGTACTGCATCTAGTTTTGGTCAACACATTATAAAAAAAGATGTTGAGACTCTAGAAAAAGTACAAAGAAGAGCAACCAGGATGATGAGGGGACTGGAGACTAAAACATATGATAAACGGTTGCAGGAACTGGGCTTGGCTAGTCTACCAAAGAGAAGGACTGGGGGGAGACATGATAGCAGTCTTCTAATATTTGAGGGGCTGCCACACAGAGGAGGGGGTCAAGCAGTGTTGGAATTCAAATGTTTTTGCTACCGGTTCTGTGGGCATGTCTTGGTGGGCATGGTAGGGGAAGGATACTGTAAAATTTCCAGTCAGAGGTGGTATTTGCCAGTTCTCAGAACTACTCAAAATTTCTGCTACTGGTTCTCCAGAACTGGTCAGAACCTGCTGAATACCACCTCTGGGGTCAAGCTATTTTCCAAGACAACTGAAGGCCAGACAAGGAATAATGGATGGAAATTGATCAAGGAGAGATTCAACCTAGAAATAAGGAGACATTTTCTGACAGGGAGAACAATCAACTAATGGAACAGAAGTTGCATTCAGAAGTTGTGGCAGCTTCATCACTGGAAGCTTTCATGAAGAGACTTGACTGCCATTGTTCAGTAATGGTATAGGGTCTCCTGCTTGGAGGGGGGTTGGAGGAGATGATCTCCAACTCTGTTAGTCTGAAATCTTGAGTACCCCACCCTCTATTTTTAAAAGTCATAGGAGAAATTAAATTGTATATCATTGCTAACCACGCAGAAGAAAGTAAACAGTTCTTCCACACACACACCTGCATTATTGATCACTTTCACAAGGTTATAACTGATCACCATGCTTAGCCCTCCCTTTATCTGAACAAACTCTGGCATAGGCCAGACTCCAACTTGGGTGCAGTTGCTCCATTTCAGGTAGGCCAAATACTTTGACCTGCATGTTGACCCTCAAGTCTATCTGCTCCTGATCATGATATAGGAAGGAAGGTGAGAATAGTGAATGGGTTGCTTCTCCTCCTCCTCCTCCTCTTCCTCTTCCTCCTCCTCCTCCTCCTCCTGCTTCTCCTTCTCCTCCTCCTCCTCTTTTGGCTCCTGCCTTCAACAACTCACAAGATAATGCAAACCGTATGTGTTGCGAGGAACCCCCTGCAGACTGTGGAGGACTACTACAGGCCTGGAGATCTCATTATTGGAGGGAATTTGCTCCTGGAAAAATTTGTTCTCTCTGAAATGATGGAATTTGACTGGAAGCCATCAAAAGCAACAATTACAAGAAGGTATGTTTTACCTAAGGGATGTGGTGGCTCAGTGGCTAAGACAATGAGCTTGTCAATTAGAAAGGTCAGCAGTTCGATATTCAAATCTCTAGCACCACATAACAGAGTGAGGTCCCATTACTTGTCCCAGCTTCTGCCAAACTAGCAGTTTGAAAGCCTGTAAAAATGCAAGTAGAAAAATAGGGACCACTTTGGTGGGAAGGTAACAGCGTTCCGTGCACCTTCAACATTTAGTCATGTTGGCCACATGACCATGGAGATGTGTTTGGACAGCGCTGGCTCTTTGGCTTTGTAACAGAGATGAGCACCGCCTCCCTAGAGCCCAAAATGACTAGCATGTATGTGTGAGAGGAACCTTTACCTTATGTTTTACTTGGAAGGGAATGGATTAGAACAGGGGTGTCAAATTCATGTCATGACTTGATGTATTAGGAATTTTTTCCCCTTTGCTAAACTGGGAGTGGGCAGAGCCAGCATGTGATGCATCTGGCCCATGGGCTGTGAGTTTGATACCCCTGGATTAGAAGATGTTCTGCTTTGTCTAGGATTCATAGTCACTTTTCAAAAAGTTTCTTGTTCTGGTTGCACTTCTAAGGTGCAGAAACTTTGGTGATTTCCTAGATGAAGAACCATGCTCATAAAATAGACTAGAATATTCCAGTTTAATCAGGAACTAAGCAAATAGCATAAAAAAGTGATCAAGGGGCACATGTTAGAAACTCTGGTGGCATAGTGAAGAAGTTGACTTGCTGTCTTTGAAATGATAGAATTTGACTGCAAGCCATCAGAGAAAAGCTTTACCAAGAAGATATGTTTCACCTGGAAGGGAATGGATTAAAAGAGTTTCTGCTTTTGTTTGGAATTCAGGGAAGTCCTTTCAGAAATTTTTGTTCTAGTGATACTGCAAGGTCTGGTGTAGTTCAGAAAGTTTGGTGATTTCCTAGATAAAGAGCCATGCTCGTAAAATAGATTAGAATATTCCAGTTTAATCAGAGATGAAATAAACAGCATAAAGAGTGACCAGGGGGTAAGTATTAGAAACTGTGGTGGGTTAGTGAAGAAGTTAGCTTATGACATTAATTTGGACAGAAAGTCATGGTGAAAAACTCAAAGAGAAGGTTAATCCACTCACAATGTGGAGATTTTGTATAAAAAGACAATGGAATCATTTGTGTGTGTGTGTGTTTTGTAATGGCCTTTAGCAAAATTAACTTCTGGCCTCCAGCGGAGTATTGTAAGAGCTGTGGTTCCCAGAGCTGAAACAGCCTTCAAAAGGACAATCAAACTGCCAAATCTATTTAAGATATTTCTCATGTGGATGAGACATGGCTGTTTAGGATTGCAAATGCGGTACTACCCTCTTTGCATGATCCATGGTTTCATGGCAGCACCAGCCACATAATCTTTTTAATCCCATTTTCTTGTGCAATGGCTCACAACATATGGATTCACCACTTCCAGGACAACACACACAAAAACACACTCAAGGAAAGGTGAATTCCATCAGCACAAAAAAGCTTCTATGTAATAATCTCCAATGTTTTCACATTCTAGCATTACATTCAAGAATTACCAGCTGTTCCTGGCGTTGGTCTATGCAGTCACAGAGATCAACAAGGATTGGATTCTCCTTCCCAACATCACACTTGGCTTCCATATTTATGACAATAAAGACACCATTATGAAACAGCCTCTCTCTTCTGTCTACAGGAAGTCAGATGGTTCCAGATTACAAATGTGACAAGCAGGACATGCTGCTCTCTGTCATTGGAGAGCTCAGCTCCCAACCCTCAAGGCAGATGGCCTCCATCTTCAGCATCTTCAAGGTTCCACAGGTAAGGAGGTTTCATAGGGTACCAGTTTGGAGCAGATAGAGGATAAGTGCAAGCACAAAAGCCAAAGATGAAATCAAAGTAACTCGGGGAAAATCAGGACTACATGATTTGCAGAACTCATGAAAGAATTGATTTGTTTGTTGGCATGTGTTTCATTACTTGCACATTGAAAAAAGAAACAGTTACAAACTTCTAAAATGCTTTCCTGGATGAATTCCCACCTAAGAGATTGTTTGTAAATGTAACTATGCTTCAATCTGGTTTATTTGTGAATCAGGGTGATGGTTTATTCCCTTGACTTCACATAAGTGAGTGCCAGGCAAACTATATCAGTGGTGCACTGTGTGAGAATAGAAGAAGATTGCCTTTGCCACATCAGGAAGGAAAGACTTATGGCTGCTGGTAGAGATTGAACAAGCATTTCTCTGAAATGGTATGGAGTTTCCTGCTTGAGTAAAGATCCCTTCCAACTAAGTTATTCTGCTAATTCTCTTAAGTGTAAGGTGAAAGGAAATTAAACCTTGAAAAAAGGGCCAGAATCCCCAATCCTTAAAAATGAAGATGACAAAAGAACAGTGCTAATGCCATCTTTATGGCTAGAAAAAATAGGGAGTTAAAAGAATACAGGGTAACTTTGTTAAGTATTGTCACTTATAACACTGTCATTTAGAAATATATCACTAGGCCCAGATAAATAGAAAAGTGGTATTAGCACACAAGGAGAGCATACTTTTAGAATAAAGCTATCTTGTTCATACATAGTAAAGGAAAAGCTCTCAGTTGAATGGTCTTCAGTGTCAGTCTTGGAAGCCATATTTCACTTGGAAGCTTCGAGGTTGCCACATTTAGTGCCTGGGGATTTGGATAGGGAGATTTCATAGAGAGGTGGAAGATTAGACTCAACAACATTCTTTCTCAGTGAGTCAAGGCCATGTTACCCTGCACCTGGGGAGGGTTGTCTGGAGGAATGTCTCCAGTTGGGACAAAGATTTGATTGGGCCAAGTGATGCACTGGTGTGTGCAGAGAATGGGTCTTTGATTTTCTTTTGGGAAGAGAAAACCCAGAATTTTCAGATTCAGGTTTTCCCAGATGTGCCAATATGACAACTCTAATAAAATGGAACTTTGAGGAAATGTTTGTCTTGGAGTTTATTGGGGTGGAGTTGGTTAGTTGGAATGCTGACATTCAGTTCTACTATAATGTAACTTTCAATCAATCAGAATGTAGATGGAAGGGACCTTGGAGGTCTTCTAGTCCCTATACCATTGCAGACAAGTAGTTGTCCAGTCTCTTCTTAAAAGCCTCCAGTGATGGAGCATCCACAACTTTTGGAGGCAAGTGTTCCAGAGATTACTTGTTCTCACTGTTAGGAAGATTTGGGGAAAACTGATCAACTCCCTCTAAGCATGAATTTCTTGGTCTTTCTATAAGCACATTTGCTTTTCCATCAAAGTTTATTCCTCACCAAATATTATCCTCAATGTTTCTACCTATGTTTGCAAATCTCCAAATTCTTTCAGTCATTTTTCAATCTTTATCCCTCTGTCATGACACACAAATCCATCCACCTTGTCATGCCCCTAGTGGAGACTGACTCTAAGGAACAGCTGACAGGGAGTGGAAGTGTAGCTTTGGAGGTTGTGGAGGAGGCTGGGGAAGGGAGACGCTGGCTGAGCAGTCAGAGGAGGACCCAGGCCCATCCCCTATCCATTCTAGGGCATGCAGGGAGGAGAGGATATGGGTGAGATGTGGTTTCTTCAGGAGGATAGGCCCTTGATCCTCTTCATGGGCTGCAGGTGTGACAACTGAATAAGAGTTTGGACCTCTGTACTGGCAAACGCTCGAAACAAAGTTTGTAAATATCTCGAGTGTATAGTTCCTCTCAGAGTTTGGTATCCTTCCCAGTGTGTATTATCTGTATCCTTACCAGTGTGTGTTATCTCCAGCCCTTATCTTGCCTGGTTTGTGTTGCTTTTTTTTCTTCTTCACGTAACTATATGTGTGGGAGGTATTTTGTCTTCCGTCAAAAATATTCGGACCTTGGAAGCAAAGTGAAGGAATAAAAGAGGCTTCACCTGTTTTCTGTGACTGTGTTTGTTTTGTATCCCACCCTAGATCATCACACATCTACTCTTAGATTGTATTTTTGTAGGCAGACATTGGGAATAGATTTGGTCATTCAGTGTTGGTCTGCATTCAGTTTTGTTTACCCTAACTGGTTTGGGTAAAAATAATAAATAAGTTATCATGGTTTGTTGGTAAAAGTGTGTGTAACTTTAACTACAAGAATGTAATTAAGGGTGTGGTTGTAAAAGCACCATAAAAGAAGCAAGTCAATTGCCTCTCTCTCTCTCTGGCTTAATGATCCCTAATTACTGGATGGATTGATGACTGCGTTTTTCCTTACTGGAACGGAGGAGAGAAAGGAGTGTTGATTTCTCAACGGAGAGAAGAGATAATATGGATTGATTTATTGTAAGTGAACTGACATTGGCTATTCAACACGGACTTTGCAAATTGAGTATCCTCGACTGGACTGACTGAAATGATACATGACTAATGGAGCGTTTATTTTGACTATGCTATAATTCCTAATGGAATAAACTATATTTTTGATAGCACAAGCGTATCTGCTTTTTACTGCGTGTTAACTAAAATACAAACTTATCTCACACATTTACCTGTCTGCCTATCTGACTACGCTACACATTTTGTTTAGTTTGTTTTCCTTAACACTCGTTGGGGAATTCAGGCTTAACACTGGTTATGGGCCCAGAGAATGCAAAGTCAGTTTAACTAGGATAAAAAACAGGTTTATGTAAAAAGTGAGATTTTGTGTTGTTACACGTTAGAGTAAACAGACAGCTGTGTTTTTATAATTATAGTTTTATATCCATATATTGAAACATGGCACAAGTCAGTCTACAAAGTTTGTCCCTTATATCCAAGCTGGATGGAACAAACTATGTTTCATGGTCTATGAAATGTAGTCTACTTCTACGAAGAGAAGGTCTGTGGAACATAATTGAAAACCCACCAAAGACCCCTCATTTCAACCCAGATCTACAAATATTCTCCTTTATTGGATACTCCATTTCTTTGTCAAACATGATTATCTTGATGTTTGATGTATTGGCTTTCAAATACATAAAACAAGTCTGCATGTATCCAATCTATGGAAAATTGCTGGAAAGGATTTGGGTCCTTAGATAACATACCATCATCTTTATACAGAAGTACACAGACATTTGCCTTCCCATATAGCAAGTGTCTAAGCATTTCTGCATTTTATCTGTTGTCAGGATTCCGGCAGTTACTCCAATTAAATCAAGAGCCTTGAGCCACACTCCCAAAACTAAAAAGGATTTATTAGAAATTAACATTCTGGCATTAGCCTGGGTGTAGCCAACTCTGAGATATGTAATTCACTGTCACCCTTGATCCTGCTTTCCCCCACACCCCTCTGGGTGTATCATCCAACGAAACATGTCCATAGCCAAGAGTCATCAATCATGCTCTCCAATTAGATTTTTGCACGACAGAAGCTTTAGTCATCTAATCGGTCTCTGAAGAAAATATGAATGGAATGTACTTTTGATTCCACACTGCTGCCTGCTCTTACAAACCCCTGCTTCTTTCTGTTGACAATTATAAAAGGTGTATCCAAAATGTTTTATGAGTTTACATCTGTAAGTTCTTAAAAAAAGAAGACAACAACTTATAATTGTCTGTTCCTCCCTATTTAATAGTGAACAATTCATGATTTATTCCATTTATTCTCACACATTCACCCTCCCTTTTTTCTATCCATCCCTCTGTCCATCCATCTTCATGATATTGGGACTGGATAAAAATTATTAACAATACCGAAGATTAGAAAATATCCATTGATATCGATTTAACATGATCTTCTCTACTAATAAACTATGTTTCTCTAGTATGTCAATAGAAAGTAAGACACTGTGGCTCATTTAAAGTTACTATACACTAATAGTCAATTAAATGAAAACATTAGTTGGGAACTCAGCACAATATCAGGAATCTGTGCAAACAATCAAGCTTAAAAACACTAACAATAAAGACAACTCAAGAATGTTTTAAAAACTCTTATAATTAAAATAAATAAAGTGAGAAACAATCATGCTTGAAACTAATATCCACATCTTTAATATCATTTTTTTTTCTAAACTGATCATGGGACTCATCTGGGAACAATTCGTACTTTAGTAAACTGAAAGGCATGGTAGTTGTTGCTGATTAATACATACATTATCATCAAAAATAACATCAAATATAAAAATGTCCCAAAGTCAGAATCAAGTTCTCTGTCCCCATATGAATCAGGGATTTCTGTGCCTCATTATATTCTCTTTACAATTCAGTTCAGGCCTGACTAGGATAATGTAGCATTTGGGGGAAAAGATGCAAGCCAAGAGGCCAGCCCCAGAGGCCAAGATGGAGAAGATCTCCACAGCCACCATGGACTTCCCTTTGGTGCTCAGATAGGTGGGGAGGAAGGTAATCCAAACACTACAAAAGACCAGGATACTAAAAGTAATGAACTTGGCTTCATTAAAGCTGTCGGGCAATTTCCTAGCCAGAAAGGCCATGATAAAACTGATGAGGGCCAGAAAACCCAGATAAGCCAGGACTGTGTAAAACATGGAAGCTGAGCCTTCCTGACATTCCAAGATGATCTCAACTTCCAAGGAGTGGAAGTCCATGTTGGGAAATGGGGGAGAGGTGATCAGCCAGATGGCACAAAGAATTGCTTGGATCAGAGGACAGGCTATGACAATGGAATTGGTCAGAGGTTTTCCTAAGAGTTTCTTTGTCCTATTCCCTGGTTTTGTAGCCATAAAGGCCAGAACCACCATGACAGTTTTTGCCAACACAGAGGAAACTGCAAAGGAGAAGAGAATGGCAAAGGCAGTTTGTCGGAAGAGACAAGTGAACTTCCCAGGTCGACCAATGAAGAGAAAGGAGCAGAGGAAGCAGAGCAGGAGGGAGACCAGGAGGATGTAAGTGAGATTTCGGTTGTTGGCCTTGACAATCGGTGTGTCATGATGTTTACAGAAAATTACCAGGACAGCAGTTGTGATCAGAGAAAGGAAAAGAGACAGAGAAACTAAGGCATATCCCAGGGTCTCTTTATAGGCAAGGAAGTGGATCTTCTTGGCAATACAGTGGTCCTTCTCCTTGTTGGGATATTGGTCTTTAGGACAGGGGTCACAGTGGGCTGCATCTGAAATGAAGATTTAAGAACTTTTGTATAAGGATTTCAGCATAATCTGCCACGACCATCGTCACTTTCCAAGAATTGACAAGACTGTCCCCTTTTTGCATTGGCCAAACTACAACTGATATTGGTAGTGATATAGTGCAGTTGATGGTGCATCAAGAAGGGGTAATCATCCTTCATTCAGGATGATTCTGGGGAAAGGTAAGCCAGAAAATTGGATCTGTTCAGTTCCAACAGGCCTGGTCAGTTTTTGTGAGAAAGAAAAGGTCATCTCCAATCACTGCTAAGTTGTCACTGCTGTGGCTTTCAGTGTGAGAGAGATTGGAAACTTTCCCTTTTCCACTTTAAACTGGAACCCTCAGAAGATGGATGGGTCTATCAGCCAGGAATGCTATATTTTATACGTGCAGGTTGTTTGTTGGCTTACCTCTGGCTCTGAGGAGAGGACTAGGCTGACATAGGGATGAAATGCATTATCAGTCCAGAGTCCCTCCACACCAAGTGGTTGGATTAAAAAAAAATTACTACTGGTTCTGTGGGCATGGCTTGGTGGGCATGGCATGGGAAGGTTACTGCAAAGTCCCATTCCCTCCCCACCCCACTAACCTGCTTTCCAGCTCCGTTCTCCTGTGCAGGGCAACAAAAGAAGACACAGCCAATCAGCTGGGACTCGGGAGGTGGAGAATAGATGTGGGCGGGGCCAGTCAGAGGTAGTATTTGCCAGTTCTCTGAACTACTCAAAATTTCTGCTGCCAGAACTGGTCAGAACCTGATGAATACCACCTCTGCTTCCCACCCAGAAGAGATCTAAATGTAGCCCACCTTGAATTCCATTGACTCTTATCCACCCCCAATTCACTTTGACCGTTTGTAGTTCAGATTCTTGAATGGATCTTAAGATTGCAATAAATCTTTATATTCATTAGAACTGCCTGAATTTCCTGATTTCTTCATATTTGACATGCTCAGGGTCTCTGCTTTGTACTCCAGATCTTCCCATTCGGCCATTATTTTTTCAGGGAAAAGTTATTATTATTTATTAAGGGTTATTATTAATTATTAAACATTATATGCCTCTGCTCTCACTTCTAAGGTGACTCTTGGCCGCTAGAAATCATAGATGGATGGATCTCCTCGTTCTCTAACAGGTGTATCAGTTCTGTTGGAGACAGAAGGTGCTGACAGAAGAAGGACCCCTAAAGATTGAGTGATAAAGCTTGGCTCCCATAAGCCACTCTTTCAGAGAATTGGCAGAGGGTTTTCCTGTTGGAATGTGACAATTGGTAAGGCTAGTAGGGCACCCATCCACTGTACCCTAAAACTATCCTGCATAAAATTATTGAGGAGAAAAAAAAATGTCCTGTTGGGACAGGACAGCTCAGATCCATTAATTGAAAGTTTCTGCAGAAGAGTATGAATGCTCTGATGTAGTATAAACAAATATGACAAATTAGCATCTTTATCTACTCAATGACTCCCTAGATCCTGGAAGATCTGCATTTGAAAAGTGATCCACCTGTCTGATTTGAAATAGTTCCTTCTGGACAAGGGGCACATTCATAGCAGCAAACTGGCTCGCCCTCTGGAACTCTTCTCCTCTCTCCTGCCTGACACCTCTTCTTGCCACACCTGGCAAAGGGCACCTTCTAAAAGAAAAAGAGAGAAATGTTTGAGGTGTCCTGTGCAATAACACAATTCATTTATTCATTTCCACATTCTTATTTTCCTGCTGAGAATGTCTTCATAAGAAATTGTTCACCAAGATCTAATAGAAAAAGAAGGGAAAGGAAAAGCTCCTGGGGGAATCAGTGGCACTAGTGAATCACCAATGGAGGCTAAAGTTTGGATCTTGAACTTCAGAGTTGCTACACTGAACTACTGCTTCTCTCAAAGAAAGAGTGATGACAACCCAACTGAACAAGAATGGTCCATGGAAATCACAGCCTGATCTAACAGCATCCTGGTTTCAAGCAGAATTCCCACCCATTGTTGGATTTTAACAGATTAGTCATAAAATTTGTTAACCTCCAATGTTTTCACCTTAGACGGATGTTCAGCATCCCTAAGAGAGAGATGGATTCTTTTACTGAGTTTACAACCTTTCCTTCCCGCTCACCTTTGGAGCCCAGGTGATCGCATCAGAGTTAATGCTGAAATCCTGGCCTGGGGCAGCCCTGGGATCCTTTTGACCAACTTTCACAGACACTAAAGACTTATTGGGGTGGACAACCCAGTTAACAATATCATAATGAGCAGTTCGCAATTCATTTTGTGAGAAGGAAACTTCATCTCCAACACTGTTGTTGAAGTGGACAGTCCTCAAATTGGCAAGTATCTGAAAGAAAAGAGGCCTTCAGAAATTGGAACAATTAGCAGAAAGACAGATATGAGACATCATGGCTTCTGTCAATTGTGATGGCCGTCATCTTAGGAAACAGGTATATATCTAAAAAGCTACCGTTTGTCCCTTGTTTGAGATGTGAGCAATCAGGAATAACATCAAATATTTGACTCAATTCTCAACAATACAAAAGATTGTCTTTGTCACAGGATATTTGTATTTTGGTTTTCAGAACTCCAGTTTAAACTTGATGACAGGGATGACTTTCCTCCAGAAGTTGTGGCTGCTCCATCACTGTAAGTTTTTAAGAAGAGATTGGACAACCTTTGTCTGAAATGGTATAGGCCTTGCTGCTTGAGTAGGAGCTTGTATTAGAAGACCTCCAAGTTCCTGTCCAATTCTGTTATTCTATTAAGCAGCTTAACACTACAAGAAATAGCAAACTAAACATATGGGGTGGAGTCACACATGATGCTAATTCATATAAATGTAAAAGGGGATGAAAATGAATTGAGCTGGGTATCCTTTTACACGTTGGATTCAAGCTACCTGCTCAGGAAACTGAGCAGGTTCTGCAGATATGCTCATTAGGACTTCAAGAGTCCTCGTGAAGCATGTTGCATGTTGCACAAATGCACCCAGATTATCATTTTGTTCCAAGATGACACCCTCCTTCTTTGTCACCTGCGGAAACTCAGGGACAATTAGTTGAAGACGTTTCAGGACCATATATGAAGATCTTTCTTCTATGGATATTATAGTTTAGGTTACTTTTCTTTTGCCCCATCTTTCAACAAAACATTATATTTAATTCATATTATTGATTTTGAAGCAATTGTTGTTTTAATCTTTTGAGAGATGCCATGATATGATATCCCTTGATATGATATGAAGAAATGCATATGAGAAGGTTACTCTCTATCAATGTGTGGACTGGATAAAATACCACAGAGGTTACCTGCCATGGCTCCACATTTGAGATCCTCTTTCCATGCTTCAGCCTCTCTGGTTGAACTCCTGATCCATAAATGGAATGCAATGCATGTGCCACAGCATAAATGGCATTGTAGATATTGTAACTTTCACCATCCATGGTCATTTCAAAAATAAAATCTGGAAGATCCTGTAAATTCTCCTTTCCTGTACAGTGTGGTGCCCATTTTGGAGGGACCTTGCCTGGTTTGGGAATACTGCAGTCGAAGAGTATTTCCCACCAATTCAGGAGAAAGATCTCCCCTTCTTTAATCAACTGCTCTAAAGATAGGAGGAAGTGGCTGAATTCTGAGACATCACCAGCGCTGTCCCTGAACTGCAAAGCCCCATGCAAAGTCTTTACACCTTCAAAAATGTCTCCTTCCAGAGTAAATTTCCAATGAGATGTTAGGATCCAAACATTCTGTATCTTTCTATATTTTACACAAACGTTCAGAACTGTCCAAAATTTTGCTATATCAGAGGAGTCTCCAAACTGAATAATAACTTCAGCTTTCAACAAAATGTGGTTCATTAATTTATTAAATATAACATTAAATTCATCAGAAATTCTTTCACTGAAGGCCAGGCAAATCTCCTTCTCCTTCAGCATTGGCATCAGAGTTGAGATGAAATATTCTCCAGTGTCATCTTCAGAGGTCACCAGCCCAACCCAGTTCCACTGGAAATACAGGAGCAGCTGGATTAAACCCACACACTCAGCAAAGTCACTGGGATTAATCCGGAAGAAGGAAGGATAAACTGGTCTGTATTCCTGAGGAATCTCAAAGCCAACACCGAGCTGGAGAAAGGGAGATTCCTCTTTCATATACAAAGTAAAGTTTCATGTGGAATTTAGTGGGTAACATCACATGCAGTTTTTTACCTAGCAGTCAGGCAGACTCACATTGATTACAGTAAGCTTATTCTTCTCTTCCTGGGGAAGAGCTGCTAGTGAGATGTGGCTAAACTTCTACGAAAGTTAGAAATTAATTTTTCTCAGGAAATACAGCATTTCAGAATTATTTCATTATTTGTTTCCTTGTGGTTTATATAAAAACATATATTAAAGCATAAGATAAAAAAATGAATTGAACTATAGAATATCCCCTTGAACAACTTCATTTTCATGCTTGCCTTCTGAGTTTGTTTCTGTTATTTATCTACTCTTTACTGTAACCAATGGAGCCCCCTTACCTGTGGAACCTTGTAGATGTTGAAGATGGAGGCCATCCGCCTTGAGGATTTGGGGTTATCACCTCCAATGACAGAGAGCAGAGGGTCCTGCCTGTCACATTTATAACCTGGAACCATTTGGCCTCTTGTGGAGAGAAAGGAGAGGCTGATTACGGAAATCCTCCTCTCCATCTGAAAATTGTCACAAATCTGGAAGCCAAGTGTGATGTTGGGGAGGAGAACCAAATCCTTGTTGATCTCTGTGATAGCAAATACTAAGGAAAAGAACTGCTGATATTTCTTGAGTATAGGTCTGTAGTAAAGAAAACAATGGGAACATAACAGAAATATGGGTGTATGTGTGGTTTAAATTTAGCCATTTTTGATGTTGTTTGGAATAGTAAGTCCCTGGTTTAATTGAAGGTTTTTTTTCATAAATGCCTTTTGATTAAAATTGTATGGCTTAGTGACAAAGAGAAAAGGTAAGCTGTGCCATTGGTTAATTGCTCTCGCCATTAGGAAATTTCACCTTAGTTCTACTTTGCTTCTCTCCTTGTTAGTTTCCAAGTATTGTCTCCCATCTTGGTGCTTTGGAAAATAGTTTGACCCCTTTGTCTTTGTTGGAGCCCCTCAAATATTAGAACAGTGCAATCATGTCCCCTTATTCCCTCTTTTCCTTCAACTAGACACAACCCAATTCCTGTATCAGTCCTTTAATTTCTCCCATAAAAATTAAAAATAGGTAGGAAGATTTGGGGAAATCATCAACTCCTTCTAAGCATGAATTTCTTTGTCTTTCTTTAACCACATTTGCTTTTTCATCAAAGTTTATTCCTCACGAAATATTATCCTCAACGTTTCTAGGTATGTTTGCACATCTCCTAATTATTTCAGTCATTTTTCAATCTTTATCCCTCTGTCATGACACACAAATTAATCCACCTACTCCTAGACTGTATTTTTGTAGGCAAACATTGGGAATAGATTTGGTCTAACATTCAGTTTTGGTCTGCATTCAGTTTTGGTCGCCACAATGTAAAAAAGATGTTGAGACTCTAGAAAGATTGAAGAGAAGAGCAACAAAGATGATTGGGGGACTGGAGGCTGAAGCATATGAGGAACGGTTGCAGGAGCCAGGTATGTCTAGTTTAATGAAAAGAAGGACTAGGGGAGACATGATAGCATGATAAGAGCCCTTCAAATATTAGAACAGTGCAATCATGTCCCCTTATTCCCTCTTTTCCTTAGACTAGACACAGCCCAACTCCTGTATCTGTCCTTTAATACGTTTAGCCTCCAGTCCCCTAATCATCTTTCTGGCTCTTCCCTGCATGCTTTCCAGAGTCTCCAAATCTTTTTATTTTTTATTTTTATGACCAGAACTGGTCACCACAATACAAAACTGGTCTGACAAATTATTAAGCTTTTCTTTGAGATTTGTACTATGTTTTTCTTTCTAAATGAACATTACATTAAGTTTTTTAGGACAGCACAGTTTCAAATTTATTGTTCCTTCCTCACTTTTTATGTGCTCTATCATCTTCCTGATATTGATTTCTAGAATGATTGAGAATACTAGCCTATTTTATGATTAAAGACAAGAACTGCACTCGGATATTAGAATATTAGGACAAGAGTTTTTGAAAGGAATCCCTGAGTCCTGAACACAGTAAAAAAAAAAAATGCATCTTTCCATGCCAGGTGAAACTTACAACATATTAAACCTAAGCTGGAATGGTTCCTTCCGAAAATATGGTATTCTGGAGGACATAAGAGTTCCCAAGGGTAAATTCCCACCAATAATGAGATCACCAGGTCTGTAATAGTTTAGTTTTCCATAAGGCTTGAACAAATTCTGCAACACACATACCGTTTGCCTTCTCTTAGCAGTAGTTGGAGGTAAGAGGCAGAAGAGAAGCAGCAGGAGAGGCAGCCCAGTCATTCTTGTCCTTCCTAAATGACAAATCAAGATTTGTGCTGAAGTGGAATTGAAGATGTGTTCTGACCTAGGCTTCCCCCAAAAGCACTAAGCAGACTATTTGTCCTGGCAGAACCCCTTTTATTAAACAAAGGTGAATTTCTTGCATTCACATTGAGCCAAAGGCCTGGCAGTCTCTCAAGGATGTAATTAGTAGTACAGACCTTATCTCGCCTGGAGAGCTGCCAAGTAAATATTTTCAAAAGCAGTGCTGACAAGGAAGGGCTTGGCAGAGAGTCTCTGAGATGCAGACAGATCTTCACAATGATGGAACATATGAATTGTTTCCTGCAAAAGCCCCCTCCCCTTTTGCTTCTCTTTTCATCCCAATGGGAGGGGCCATTCACTGTCCACCTAGGCTTTACTCCCAAGTGGGCCCTTAGTTCATTAGAGTTCTTTTCTTTTGGCAACTCTGTACGTGCACAGGCTGGGAACCGGCTCCAGCTGCTCCCCTGCCTCACTGCTGCCCAACTCCAAAGGCAGCTGATGACTGCCAGCCTGCCCTGGCCCCATCTCTGCTTCCAATGAAGAGCCCTTGTCCAAGCCTTCCTCAGTCTCCAGGACTGGCCCATGTTCCTCCCCAACCTCCTCACTGTTCGACTCTGCTGCCAGCTCCACTTGCTTCCACCGGACCAGAACAAGACCTTGGAATGTATTTTAAAAGCAGAGAAGCTTTTGTGTGCTAAGGGAGATTGTCTTTGCTTAAGTGTGCTTGTATGTATGCTGTCTTGGACTTTGAGGTGGTGACCCTAAACAACCATAACTCATCCATATGAGAAATACGTATCTTAAATAGATTTGGCTCTTTGATTATCCTTTTGAAAGCTCTTTCAGCTCTGGGAACCATTCTCTTCAAATACTCCACTTGAAGGCCAGAAGATAGATCAGCTAAAGATCATTGCAAAAGACCATGAATGGTCTCAAAACAGGGTGTTCCTGTTGTTAGCACACGTCCCCATTGCAACTGGATTTGTCCTTTCTTTTGAGATTTCCACCATGTTTTTTTGTCAAAATAAATAATAGAAATGACTTTTCTACTAAGCCAGCGCAGTATCTGACATGTACACCCTTTGTTTGCAGTGTGACTGCTATTGTGAGACAACACAATAAAAGGAGAGAGGAGCACAATACAGCACACAGAGGCTTTGCCTTTTAACAGTGGTTTATATACAGGAATACTATATACATCAATATACCTGTGAGGCACATACCAGGCAAGCAATCAGTCTTCATTACTCTGCATGGAGAATTACAATGGAGATGAACAGGAGGAGAGAGAGATATACCCTCTTATGGCCTCATTTATATGCACAGCTTCTTAAAGTGGTAAAACCCTGTAGGATCCATCCTCAGTCTTAAAGCGGTAATAACCACGCTGATTCATCCTCATTGCATCAGCCTTACAGCAGCTGGTCAGCTATTAAATCTCAATACCTTGATACCCTTCCTCACTTTTTTTTAAGTTTTATTGGGTTTTAACAAAATATAACAAATAAAACATCTTTTTTTGAGAACAGCATGATTCCAGGTTATCAAATCTCCATACAGACATAATCTCAAATACATATTCATCTCACATATTCACTTTCATATCTTATCACTATTTTTTCAATTTCTCAATATTTTCCCCTTACTTTCCTTAATCTTCTTTTATAATTATCTCATTTCTTTCTAATTCAATTACATTTATTTCCCCAAATTTCTATATCTTTCTATTCATTATACTTATACTTTTGTCTGTCCTGTTTACAATTTCATATATACTCTTCCATCATCATCCCAAAAGAGAGAGGGGAAAAAAATAATTCCCTCCCCTTCCAGGCATTGAAAAGCAAGATTCCCTCTATAGTTGTCAATTAAAGTATGGCACCTTTGAATCTTATAATTATTGTCATATAAAATCTCAATAAACCTTTAATTTATTCATTATGGAATTATAACATTCAGTTTCTAACATCTATCTTATATCATATAACTCTCATCATTTGAATTCCGCTTGGTACTTTGCCTTAGAAATACACACAAAATTCTAATACATATACATACATACATACATACATATATATGGTATTCAGCTTTGTTCGGGTATTTTCCCACATCATTATAGTTGTGCTTTTAAAGTTGTAGAAACGTTTCGGCAGAATCTCATCTGCCATCATCAGTCTTCTCTATTGTGTTAGTCTATGATTCAGACTTTTACAGTTGTTTCAATTTTAAATTTGGGGCTAGCCTACTGCTGTGCCAGAATGGTTTTTTCTTCCTCCAGATTAGTTGGGAGTCTTGGTCTGTGTTTATTGGTCTTGGAGTTTGCTGTGTTCTGCTTGATTGGTGTTTCTAATATCTTCTGTCTGTTTTGTGGCTTTTTTGTGTGTGTGTCTTGATTGGCTGGCAACATTGTGTTCCTGTATTGGAGGCTTTTAGTGCAGCTTGGCTCTGGGTAAATGGACGTCTATCATTTGTCAGGAAGCTAGGTTTCATCTGGGTGCCTGGTTGGGGTGTGTTTGAGCTAGAGGTACCAGGGGGGATCTGTTTGTGCCCAGGTGTTTGCCTGGCTAGTGGTGTGGAGACTTTTTGGTTTGTAAGTACAGGCTTCCAATTGATTGACAATCTGGTGGAATCATCTCTTCTACTCATGCTTTCAGGTCTTTTTTCAATCTCTATGGCTTCTCTGATAATATATATATATGTGGATCTTTGGTTATTCGGGTTTTCTCCCGGGTAAGATTGGAAGTATCTAGGCAATGTTTCAATGAAGTCTCATTCATCATCTTCAGGCTTCTGTCTTCAGCTCTGTGCTTCTCAGAGTGATGTGAGCTTGCAGCTGCTTCTTCCTTTTAACTGCTAGTGGGGGTGTGACTTGATTGGGTGGGGGCTTGGCTGTGTTCTGATTGGGTGGGGTGTGTTCTCATTGGTTGGGGGTTTGGCTGTGTTCTGATTGGTTGGGGGGTTGGCCATGTTCTGATTGGCTGGAGGTGTGTTCTGTTCAGGTGGGGGCTTGGTTGTGCTCAGGTTGGTCTTAGTTACTGGGGGATTTGAGCTGGTGAGCTGTGATCTTGCTGTTTGGCTTCGAGTTCGTGGTCATGCTGCATCTTCATGGTGGGGGTCAGTTCGCTTCATGTATGGCTCAGAGGGGTTGGAAGTGGGTAGTGATGCAGCTGCAGTGCGGTTTCTGGTCTGTGGTCGTGTCTCATCTTCTGTGTGGGTGTGAGTCTGCTTTTTACGTGGAAGTGTGGTGGTGGCATCTTGTGTGGCCCTCGTGGGTGTGGGTCTGGTGTCATTCATCATGTTAGGTACTCGTCTGTTCATGAGGGCGGGTTTCCAAATGGCTGGTAAGCGGGAGGTGTCATCTCTTTTATTCATGCTGTGTGGGCGTTTTTCTATCTCTATGGCTTCTCTGATTATTCTGTTGTTGAAGTGTTCGGTTTTGGCTATAGTTCTGGTATTTTTAAAGTCAATCTCATGTCCTGTGGCTTTGAGGTGTTGGACCAGGGAAGAGGTCGGTTCTTCTTTTTTGATTGAGTTCTTATGTTCTTCAACGCGTGCACTTACTCTTCTGTTAGTTTGTCCAATGTATGTGGTGGGGCAGGCGGTGCAAGGGATTTCGTATACTCCTTGGTTTTCTAACTCGATTTTGTCTTTAGGCTTTCTTAGGATGGTGGATATTTTTCTGTTTGTGCAGAATGCTGTTTTAATGTTGTGTTTTTGGAGGATCTTGCTGATTTTGTCTGTAGTGCCTTTCATATATGGGAGGAGGGCTTTGCCGTTCTCTTGTTCTCTGTCTTGGATTTTGGTTGTGGTTTCTTTTTAGATTAGGTGGGTAATCTTCTTTCTTTGGAATCAAAAAAGAAGAACCGACCTCTTCCCTGGTCCAACACCTCAAAGCCACAGGACATGAGATTGACTTTAAAAATACCAGAACTATCGCCAAAACCGAACACTTCAACAACAGAATAATCAGAGAAGCCATAGAGATAGAAAAACGCCCACACCGCATGAATAAAAGAGATGACACCTCCCGCTTACTAGCCATTTGGAAACCCGCCCTCATGAACAGACGAGTACCTAACATGATGAATGACACCAGATCCACACCCACGAGGGCCACACAAGATGCCACCACCACACTTCCACGTAAAAAGCAGACTCACACCCACACAGAAGATGAGACATGACCACAGACCAGAAGCCGCACTGCAGCTGCATTACTACCCACTTCAAACCCCTCTGAGCCATACATGAAGCGAACTGACCCCCACCATGAAGATGCAGCACGACCACGAACTCGGAGCCAAACAGCAAGATCACAGCTCACCAGCTCAAATCCCCCAGTAACTAAGACCAACCTGAGCACAACCAAGCCCCCACCTGAACAGAACACACCTCCAGCCAATCAGAACACAGCCAAACCCCCAACCAATGAGAACACCCCCCCACCCAATCAGAACACAGCCAAGCCCCCACCCAATCAAGTCACACCCCCACTAGCAGTTAAAAGGAAGAAGCAGCTGCAAGCTCACATCACTCTGAGAAGCACAGAGCTGAAGACAGAAGCCTGAAGATGATGAATGAGACTTCATCGAAACGTTGCCTAGATACTCCCAATCTTACGCAGGAGAAAACCCGAATAACCAAAGATCCACCATACAAATACCCGCGAGAACCTCAGAAAACAAATATTGCACCTCTACGGGGAGGAAACCCACCATCTGACCAGGACTTATGAAAAACTTGAAGTCCAAAGAGCTTCCATTTTATGTGACCTCGCATTCCTATGCAACTGCCAAGATCAAAATTTAATTCCCACAAGCTTCCAATTGAAATTCCACACCAACACAGCAGCCACCAAACGCATCCTAAAAAGAACAGAATTGGCCCTAATTAGAAATGAACTTCACACAAAAAGATTTCTCCTAGACCAAATCAACAAAGGTCTTCTCACACTTCACCTCAGACTCAGCAACAAGATTCACCCCTTACTTTGGGACAAATCCAAACAACTCGCTGTCTGGAGAGCCGAAACACAGACCACCCTCAAGACAGACACCCACACCAACAAACTCAGAAAACTACAACAATGCCAGAAACCAACTCCTCTCCCCTCACAGCCACACATGAAACAAACAGTGCACAACATCTCAGACAAGATCCTCACCGAAGCCGAAACCAAGGTCCTTTCAAAAGGATTCAACTTTGCTGTTGCTCCCAAACACATCCCCACAGAAACCAACATATGCGGAGTTGAAACCAGCCTGACCAAAACCAACCCTGATGATGCTAATAGAATCAGACTCGAAATCACCAACATCCTCTGCACTAGCAAACCACCCAAAAGCAACTTATCCAAAGAAGAACAAACTGCACTACGTAACCTGAAAGAAGACACCAGCATAATAATCCTACCAGCAGACAAGGGCAACGCGACAGTGGTTATGAACACATCTGACTACCAAACCAAGTTAACCAACCTACTCCTAGACCCCACATACAAACCCCTAAAGACAGACCCCACCACCTACCTAGAAAAAACCACCAGATCCAAAATAAAAGCCTCCCCCATCAGTGAAGAAATCCAGCAAAGAATCATACCCAGAGAGAAATCTTCCAGATGCCCTAAGCTTTATGGTCTCCCCAAGATACACAAAGAAGGAACTCCACTTAGACCAATAGTCAGCTCCATAGGCTCACCTCTACAAAACCTAGCCAAATTTCTCGCCAAACAACTACAGCCCTATGCAGAATCCATCAACTCACATGTAAGAAACTCATTCCAGTTCATCGAGATCATAAAGAAACAAAACTTACAACCCAGCGACCTACTAGTGAGCTTCGATGTCATATCCCTCTTCACCCAAGTGCCAATAAAAGAAGCCTTGACAGCCATCCAAAACAAATACAACCCCCCCCCCAGCACATCCTAGATCTGACCAATCACTGTCTATCCAATACATACTTCACCTACAACAGACAAAAATACAAACAAATAGAAGGAGCACCCATGGGATCACCCTCTCACCTGTCATCGCAAACCTCTACATGGAACACTTTGAAACACAAGCTCTAGAAAAATATGATCACAAACCCAAACTCTGGCTCAGATACGTAGATGACACCTTCATAATCTGGCCACACGGGAAAGAAAAACTGAACAACTTCCTCACACACCTCAACAGCCTACACCCCAAAATACAATTCACCATGGAAACAGAAGCTAACAATCAACTTCCCTTCCTAGATGTCTTGGTATACAAAAAACCCAATGGCTCCCTAGGACACACCATCTACCAAAAGAAAACACATACAAACCGCTATCTACACGCACTCTCACACCACCACCCAGCACAGATCAATTCCGTAGCTGAGACACTCATCTCCAGAACAAAATGCTTAGCTGATGAACAACACCTAAAAACCGAACTAAACACTCTCACCAACGTACTAACAGCCAATGGATTTCAAAGAAAGAAGATCACCCACCTAATCCAAAAAGAAACCCCAACCAAAATCCAAGACAGAGAACAAGAGAACGGCAAAGCCCTCCTCCCATATATAAAAGCCACTACAGACAAAATCAGCAAGATCCTCCAAAAACACAACATTAAAACAGCATTCTGCACAAACAGAAAAATATCCACCATCCTAAGAAAACCTAAAGACAAAATCGAGTTAGAAAACCAAGGAGTATATGAAATCCCTTGCACTGCCTGCCTCACCACATACATTGGACAAACTAACAGAAGAATAAGTGCACGCGTTGAAGAACATAAGAACTCAATCAAAAAAGAAGAACCGACCTCTTCCCTGGTCCAACACCTCAAAGCCACAGGACATGAGATTGACTTTAAAAATACCAGAACTATCGCCAAAACTGAACACTTCAGCAGCAGAATAATCAGAGAAGCCATAGAGATAGAAAAACGCCCACACAGCATGAATAAAAGAGATGACACCTCCCGCTTACCAGACATTTGGAAACCCGCCCTCATGAACAGACGAGTATCCAACATGATGAATGACACCAGACCCACACCCACGAGGGCCACACAAGATGCCACCACCACACTTCCACGTAAAAATCAGACTCACACCCACACAGAAGATGAGACACGACCACAGACCAGAAGCCGCACTGCAGCTGCATCACTACCCACTTCAAACCCATCTGAGCCATACATGAAGCGAACTGACCCCCACCATGAAGATGTGGCACAACCACGAACTCAAAGCCAAACAGCAAGATCCCAGCTCACCAGCTCAAATCCCCAGCAGCTGGTACTAGGCTGAGCACGGCCAAGCCCCCACCTGAACAGAGCACGCCTCCAGCCAATCAGAACACGGCCAGCCCCCAACCAATCAGAACACAGCCAAGCCTCCAACCAATGAGAACACACCCCCACCCAATCGGAACGCAGCCAAGCCCCCACCCAGTCAAGTCACACCCCCACTGGCAGTTAGAAGGAAGAAGCAGCTGAAAGCTCACATCACTCTGAGAAGCACAGAGCCGAAGAAGCAAGCCTGAAGATGATGAATGAGACTTCATCGAAACGTTGCCTAGATACTTTGAATCTTACGCGGGAGAAAACCCGAATAACCAAAGATCCACATACAAATACCCGCGAGAACCTCAGAAAACAAATATATATATATACAACATATATAATAAATAATTATTCTATTCATATATAATAAATAATTATTCTATTCAAACTCATCCAAGCAACTGGTATTGATTTCTTTGTAAATCTTTCACATTTCCTTCCTCACTTATTGTGCTATTTATCATCTTCCTGATGAAACTGGAACATTCTAGACTATCATGGAAACTTTTGTGTGGTAGTAGAGTTTACCTTTCTTTTAGTTTGTTTGTATTCTCATGAAGTTTGAGTTGGTGAATCCATTGGCTGTGAGCCTTTGGACAAGAAATTGTAGTTATGAAAATTATGTTAATGGTACTGAAACTATGGTCAATTTAGAAAGGGACTGCAAAATACCACATTTGCAACTCTAGGCATCCATGACTCATCACATGAGAAATATTGTGAGCAGCTTTGGCAGTATGATTGTTCTTTTGAAGGCTGTTTCAGCTCTGGAACACTGCTGTTCACAATGCCCCGCTGGAGCCCATAAGGTAGATTTGCTCAAGGCCATTACAAAATACCCTTCATGATTCCAAAACAGGCGACTATGGAAATTCTCAATCGTCCAGGTCATGGTTTTCCCAAAGATGCTTTTCAAAATGCAACTGGAGTTTGATTCTTTTTCCTTGAAAATGTTTTGCTTCTCAAGCAGGAATTGAAGTTAGAACTGAAGAAACTTCTTGGATGAGAAGCAAAATGTTTTTTGGGGGGAGGAGGGGAGGGGGAAGCCTTCCTTACTTATTGTGCTGTTTATCATCTTCCTGATGAAACTGAAACATTCTAGCCTACTTTAGAAGAATGGGTCTTTATCTAGGAATGCACCAAGACTTCTCAACTGAAGCAGAACCTGCAAACATCAGTAGAATAATAATTTATGAACGAAGTCTTCTGAATCCTGGGGTCTTGGAGTCTTAGTGGACAACCAGCTAAATATGAGCCAGCAGTGTGTATCAGCAGCCAAAAAAGCCAATGCAATCCTAAATTGTATTAACAGAGGGATACAGTCAAGATCCAGGGAAGTACTAATACCACTCTATAAAGCCTTAGTAAGGCCATACCTAGAGTCCCGCATCCAGTTTTGGTCACCACCTTATAAAAAAGATGTTGAGACTCTAGAAAAAGTACAGAGAAGAGCAACCAGGATGATTAGGGGACTGGAGGCTAAAACATACAATGAACGGTTGCAGGAACTGGGCTTGGCGAGTCTAGTAAAGAGAAGGACCAAGGGAGACATGACAGTGATCTTCCAATATTTGAGGGGCTGCCACAGAGAGGAAGGAGTCAAGCTATTTTCTCAAGTGCCTGTAGGTCAGACAAGGAATAATGGATGGAAACTGAACAAGGAGAGATTCAACCTGGAAATAAGGAGAAACTTTCTGACAGTGAGAACAATCAACCAATGGAACAGAAGTTGCCCTCAGAAGTTGTGGGAGCGCCATCACTTGAGACTTTCAAGAAGAGTTTGGATTGCCATTTGTCAGAAATGGTGCAGGGTCTCCTGCTTGGGCGGGGGTTTGGACTAGATGACCTTCAAGGTCCCTTCCAACTCTGATTATCTGTTATCTGAATCCTAAGCAAAGCAGAAACTTCCCCCCCCAATATTTTTATTGTACTTTTCCTTTGTTATACATCACATATTAGTACTTGTTATTGTACAATTTTCTTGGTTATGCGTAGGATTTCATTATTCACAGTAACAGTATTTCATCTGGGTGCAATCTCCACATTCTTAATTACATACCAATAATAAATCTTATGCATACAGTAGTGTTAGCCAATTTACTGCGTATAATCCTAATGTTTATTTATCTTAGTTATTCTCTATTCATTAGGCATCTATGTTTACATATCCAGATTTCTAATTTCTACCAATATTTCTACTATAGCATAGTTCCCAAATCAAAAAGGTAATATTCTCCCTATTTCTAATTTCTATGAGGACTAATTCTTGATGGTATAGCTTGTGTGTTAAACAATATTCTGCATTTATCCCTCATCTCTTCCCTGTTTTCATATCTCAACTCTTCTTGACTTCTTGATATTCACAGTAACAGTATACTGTCTGGGTGCAATCTCTACATTCTTAATTACAGACTGATAATAAATATTTTACATACAATAGTTATAACTATTATTCTCAATATCTATTCATCTTCATCTTCACTTATCCTTGTTATGAATTTTACATTGTATGTTTACGTCCTCTATTCATTTTTATCTGTAGTCCATTAATACTATCAAACAACTATAAAACCAAGTTGACATCACAATTATAATCAATTAACTGCCAAATAATCCTAGTTTCCTAACCTTAGTTATTCTCTATTCATTAGGCATCTATGTTTAGATATCCAGATTTCTAATTTCTGCCATTATTTCTACTATAGAATAGTTCCCAAATAAAAAAGGTATTCTCCTAATTTCTAATTTCTATTCTTTATACCACAAATGATTTTTGTTGTTTTCCACCAGTACAAATCATGTTTACATTTTCAACAGCATTTTGCTTTGACATACATACAATTTTATCATACATTTTCTATCCTTATTTATGTTTGTTATTAATATCTATCTTTATCTACTTTACATTTCTACATATCTATATATCAATTCCTTAAAGGTTCTTCTAGGTAATCCTCACTTTTCATTCCTTATTTCTATTTCTAATTTCTATTCTTGATGGTATAGCTTCTGTGTTAAACAATATTCTGCATTTATCCCTCATCTCTTGTCTGCTTTCATATCTCAACTCTTGTTCAGTTCTTGGCATGTCTCCCATACTCTTCCCATGTAATCCTGTATCTTCTTACCTCATTCAATCTAAGTATTTCTTCTATCTCTGTTGCTTCTTCACCCTTTTGGACCTTCCATACACTTTTCAATGGTTTTTTTCCTGACTTCATAATATCTTCCTGGGTATCCCCTTCTAACTCTTGGTCTTCCACACTATAGTTCACCATTCCTATTTCAGCTTTAACTATTTCCTCTATTGTATCTTTTTGTATCATTTGTCAGTTTCCCTCCCTTGTCCATTCCTCTATTCTTTCTATTTTGTTTTCTATTTCCTGGACTTCTTGTTTGTTGTTTAATGTCGTTTGGTAATAGTTTTCTGGTCTCTTAATCATATCATGTATCATTTCTTTTATCTCCCTATGGTTCCTTGTCATCATTTCCTGCAAAACTTGGATGGTCAATAATATTTCTTTTAATAAGATGTTTGTTTCCCCTTGCAATCCCATTGTACCTTATTTTAGTTAATTTAAAATTTAACTCAGTAATCAATCAGAAACTCTTCTAATCCATTCCCTTTCAGGTGAAACATACCTTCTTGCTAATTCTTGTGTTTGATGGCTCACCGTCAAACTCTATCATTTCAAAGAGAGAAAACTTTTCCAGGAGCAAATTCTCTCCAATAATGAGATCCCCAGACCTGTAGTAGTCTTGCACAGTTTGTAGAGGGTTCCTCACTACACATATGGTTTGCATTATCTTATGAGTTGTTGAAGGCAGGAGCCAAAAGAGGAGCAGCAGGAGAGCCAGCCCATTCATAATTCTCACCTTCCTTCCTAGACCATATATCAAAGCTGAACTGCAGGTGGCTTCCACAACATCCCACCAAGGCTTTAGCAGAGAAGAAGCAGACTGTGCCACATGGATGGCCTTGAGGCAAATTAATATGAATTGTGTTTTCTCTTACCTAGTTTGAGTTGTTATTGAAGACAAAATTGAGCCCAGTTAAGTTTCATGGATCACAAGAAATTGCTTGTTTGCTAAACAACCTAAGATGGCATGGCCAGCTCCCCTTGGGAGAGCTCAGACATTATTTCATTTTAGCAACTTTTATCTTGGAAGACTTGTGGGTAAACATCTATGTGGGATACATTAAGAATTACTGTACTTCCGCTAAAAAAAGTAGCATTCTAGACTTCCGGTGGCAGGACAGGGATGTCCAGAGGTGGAGAAGCCCAGCTGTGGCCTTCGATCACCTCTTCTCGTGTTTGGAGGGATCCCCAGTGGATACACGAAACCCATAGAGCTTCGTGTCAGAATAGAGGACCCCCGGGTTGCTGTTTGGGGGAAGGCAACTCCCCAGCAACGAAGGAAGAGCCTCTGAGACCAGCGCGATTGAGCCAGCCACCAGCTAATGGCGGCTCCAAAGTCCGGTCTGTCACTGAACTGATGAAGCGAAAAGTGACAGCCTGAAAGATCCGAGCTGAAAAGGGCAGAAGGACTACAAAAGCCGTGAGTGAGATCGGTCTGACTCTCCCTCTTTCATTGTGAGTAACAGTGGTGGGAAGCTGGAGACAAGCGGCTAGAAAAGCAGTTAAAAGTGTGAAAGGGGGATTAACGCAGACAGAATGGCTCGACACTTAAAGTGAAAGTGTGGATTGGAGCGTTTGGAAGAAGATTGTCGAGGAGAGAGGAAGGCGGTGGGAACTTTAAGAAGCTTGGGAGTGGATTGCCATCTGGGACCAGCGCCTGAGAAGACTAGAAGACTAGGGGAGAACTATAGCTGTGAAGGAGGGCAGAGCGAGCTGTAGAGGGCGAGATAGCGATGCACTGACTTTTATATGTAAGGTCCTCTCCCTTGTAGCTACACTGCCTACAAAACTGATTTCTAAAGTGATCGATTTGAGGCGGACACTCAAAGTGACTGTGAACTGACAATTGCTGGCAGAAAGGAAGAAGAGGGAAGAAGAAGAAGGAAGAGACAGATGGAAACCTGGTAAAGACTGTATGCTGAGCGCTGACAGCAATTAGTCAGCACTTCCTCCCCCTGTTCCTTCGGTGCGCCCAGGAAGAAAGACTATAAGACTACAACGCCAGCCCCAACTCAGACTTGTTTTTCTATGGAACTAATCCCACAGATACGTGTCTAGTGATTCCCCAAAATCTAAAAGACCCTTTTCTTCCCGCACCCTTTCTCTCTCCCTTTCTCTCTTAGTCTTTCCTTTCTCTCTATAACAATTATAAATATAGATGTAAAGGCAAACTGCTTATTATTGTTATTAGGGTTTACTGATTAGAGTCTTTTGAATATACAAAAATTTGAAGGTCTGTTAAATAGGGTTGACTCAGATTAACTGGAACCTTGAATATTAATTACATTATAGGATAAAGGTATATACAGAGTGAGAAATTCTAGAGTTGTTTGTTAGCTTTAAATAAGTTTGATTTGATATGGTATTGATTTATTAGGGGTTAAATATAATTAACTTTGGTATATGAACTTAGTATAGAGAATAATATATAATACATAATACATAATACATAATATTTGATAACATTCTATTGTATAGTATTTGATAACACTTTATTGAATTGGAATTTAAATTGCCTAAGCGACAAATTGGGCCGAAGAAAGAGATCTAAAATAACTTGGTGTGTAAGCTTAGTAAATAGACTTGCAATCACACTTAAAGGGCTATTACATCGAATGGTGATTTGGGATAATATTCTTAACATTGTCCAATTGCAAAAACAAATCTTATCAGAGATGACTTCCACAACAACCATGGCCCTGAAAACGGGAAGGAAGAACACCCAGACCTTGACAACAACTTTGGCAACTGCCTCCCCAACAACGCAGAAAACTATAGAAGAGACCTTGACAGGAGAAAAACAACCGACCGTCACTAATGCCAATCTGCAAGCGACACTATTATCCCTGCAAGAATCAATGTCTAGAATGCAGGAGATTATGATTAGGAACCACAATGAGACCAGAGCCGATATTAGCGAACTGAAGGAAGAAATGGGGAAATTAAAAGAAGAGATGAGAGCAGATATACAGAAAGTTGAAGATAAGGTTGGGACAATGCAATTGGCCATGGAAAGAACTGAAATAAAAATAAAAGAAATAAAGAGGAGGACAGAACGAGCGGAGAGGAACCTAGAAAGGACTGAGGAAGACTTTAAAAATGTTAATAGAGAAATGGAAGATTCCTTGGTCCAACTTGAGATGGACAGAGCAGCGGCATACCTAAGGTTCCAAAACGTGGAGGAATCCCAAAATGAAGAACTAGAGCAATTAATGGCAGGTTTGTTGGCTGAACTAGTTGAAAAAGAGAAAGATGACTTACTCAAAGAATTCGACGAAGTCTATAGGGTGAACACCAGTTATGCAAGGCGTCACAAGTGCCCAAGGGAGATTCATATCCGCTTTTCAAGAAGATGCGTGAGAGACCTAATACTTAGAATGGCCAGAGATGAGAGAATATTATATAAGGGCAAAGAGATCATAGTTCTTAAGCAGATTCCAAGAAAAGTGAAGGCAAGAATATAAATTTTTAGCTAACCACTTAAATAAAAAAGAAATCTCATTCAAATGGCAAATTCCAGAAGGGATGCTAATATCGTGGAAGGAAAGAAAAATTAAAATAGATTCAATAGAACAAGCACAAGACTTCCTAGAACAGCTAACAACCACAGAGGATCAACACACTAGGGAGGAAACCCAAAGGAACACGCAGGAAGATCGGAACCGCCATAGGAACAAAGAAAGACCTGTCCAAACTCAAGGGAAAGACAACTTACAACAAGAAAGAGTAGAAACATCCCCATACCAACCACAAAATGAGAGCCGTATAATTACGAGACAAAAAGCGAGGCAGACTTAAGTAAATGGAGGAAGGAAGGAAAATCCTTTCCATCAATATAAACGGTCTAAATTCAAGAGCTAAAAGGAAGAGGATTCTAACCAAACTAATAAAACAAAACGTTGATATAATTTGCATACAAGAAACACACATTAGGAAAAGTGAGGAGAAATTTCTAGATTGTCCGAAACTGGGAAAATTATTCACAGCACCAGCAGATAAGCACAAAAAGAAAGGTATTGCAATATATGTGAGAGATGATTTAAAAGCGGAGTTAATCTGGGCGGACCCTGAAGGAAGAACTTTGGTGGTACAAACTTCGATTAATGGCATTACATTTTTACTGGTAGTAATCTATGCCCCAAATGATGATCAAGGTAAATTTTTCAAACATCTCCACCAAAAAATAATAGATTTCGAAAAAGGCAATATTTGTCTGATTGGCGATTTTAACTCTATTGCTGACTACCGGAAGGATCATAGTAACATGAGTAAGAATAATAAAGGAAAAAGAGAATTTTCAAAGCCATGTAAGGATATGATGAATGAACTGAATCTGGTAGATATCTGGAGAAAACTAAACCCCAAAAAAGAACAGTTTACTTATTACTCTAACCCACACAAAATTTGGACAAGAATAGATATGGCTTGGATAAATGGTGAATTAATTAATGAAATCAAAGGTAGCGAAATCTTACCAAATGACTGGGCTGACCACAACCCAATTCAAATAACCTGGAGAGGTAGAAGAAAACCAAAGAGAAGATGGACTCTTAACACTCACTTAATAAAAGAAGAAGAATATACTAATAAAGTGAAAGAAGAACTTAAGAACTTCTTAAGAACTTCTTCTTAAAGGAAAATAATAATGAACTAACTTCGAAACAAAATATATGGGACAAAATGAAGGCATTTATAAGAGGAACAACAATCTCTTACAATGCTATGAGAAATAAAAGAAAGTATGCCCAACAAAGTAACTTACAACAAGAAATTAAGGATTTAGAAACCCAACTACAAAAGAACCCCAAAAATCAAAGAATACAGAATCAGTTAATAACAACTAACACAAACTAAATTTACTAGAACAAGAAAAATTGGAGATTAGTCTGAAAATGACTAAACAAATTTATTTTGAGCATGCAAACAAGCCAGGGAGATGGTTAGCCCACAAACTTAAGAAAACGAAAGAAAAAAGATTGATACACCAATTAATGGACGAGAGGGGCAATTTGCAAGAGGAGATAGAGAAGAAAAAAGAGATCACTTTTAAATACTTCGGGAAATTATACAAAAAGGAAGAAGTCTCTGAGGACAAAATAATGAAATACCTAGAGGAAGCGAACGATAAAGCAATTGGAGAGGAAGAGATAGAATTATTAAACAAAAATATAACATTTTCCGAACTGAAGTCAGCAATAGAGAAGCAAAGTAACAATAAAGCGCCAGGACCGGACGGGATACCTGTAGAACTTTACAAAATAATCATAGAACAAATTGGACCACTGATGCTGGAAGTATTCAATGAGGTACTCCTAGCAGCCAAGATGCCGGAATCGTGGAGGGGAGCCTTAATTTCGCTGATCCCGAAGGAGGACCTAGACCATAGACTTATTAATAATTATAGACCAATCTCGCTCCTGAATGCAGATTACAAACTATTCTCTTCTATAATAGCCAATAGACTAAAACAGGTTTTAAACACACATATCCATGAAGATCAAAATGGATTTCTCCCATTTCGACAAATTAAGAATAATTTAAGAACAGTGATAGACATTTCAGAATTCTACGAAGCCCATCCGGAAAAACAATTTGCATTTATGTTTTTGGACACTGAAAAAGCATTTGACAATTTAAATTGGCATTTTTAATTCAAAAAATATACAATATGAACCTCGGCACTAGATTCGAAACGTCGTCACTACAATTTACCACACCCAACAGGCAAATATTCTAATAAATGGGGAACAAACTGGCCCGATAAAAATAGAAAAAGGGGTAAGACAGGGTTGCCCTCTCTCTCCTCTGCTTTTCATATTCGCCCTAGAATCTCTTTTGACGTATATTAGACAAAATTCGAGAATTAGAGGACTGAGGATTAAATCAGAAGAGTATAAAGTACAAGCCTTCGCTGATGATTTGGTTTTTTTCTGGAGGAGCCCATAGAAAAAGGACATATCTTATTAGAAGAACTAGAACGATTTGGAGAAGTTGCAGGATTTAAAATTAATAGGGGAAAAACGAAATTAATGTCTAAAAACTTAACAGGAGACCAGAATAAAGAACTAGAGACAATAATGGGAATACAGGTGACAAAAAAAATTAAACACTTAGGAATTTGGCTTACTCCACAAAGCAAATCATTAAAAGAAAACAACTATGACAAACTTCTCCAACAATCCAAGAAAGATTTAGATTCCTGGAGTACATTACAACTTTCCTTATTGGGCAGGATTGCTCTGATTAAGATGAATATTCTGCCAAAATTTCTATATCTATTCCAGACAATTCCAATCAAATTAAATAAAAAATTTTTATGGAATTAAACAAGATAACACTGAAATTCATTTGGCAGGGGAAAAAAGCTAGAATTAATGTAAAAGCCCTACAAGATTTGAAAAGCAGAGGAGGGTTAGGCCTGCCAAACTGGGAAATATATTATAAGGCAGCCACCCAACTATGGATAAAGGAATGGGTAAATTTAACCAACAAAAGAACACTAATATTAGAAGGCCACGATATGCAGAAAGGATGGCATGCCTTTCTGTGGGAAACTGGGAAACCCAGGCAATCATATTTCCATAGGCATCTTATCAGGGACTCTCTATTAACCAATTGGAAAAAGTATGTAAAAAACTCTATCTAAAAATACCGATTTGGCTATCTCCAATGGAAGCGATAGTACACCCTAATAATTTGGATATAACTAAAATGATTAAGTACGAAAATTTATTAGACCCACATGGAAAACTGAAAACACGACAAAATTACAAGAGCGAGGATTTATAATTGATCAGTGGGTGTACCTTCAAATTCATAGTAGATACAAACAAGATATTAAGGAATTTGGAATCTACAATAAATTACAGACTTTAGACAAAATTCTATTAGGACCGAGCAAAAATATATATCTAAAATTTACAAACATTTATTAGAAACTGAACTAGAACAAGAAATTGTCAAAGGAAATATGATTGCGTGGAGCAGAAAGCGTGGGACGGAGCATTACCCTAGCAGAATGGGAAAGGATCTGGAACAGGAACATTAAGATCACGAAATAAGGAGCTTATAAAGAAAACATATAAAATGTTTTATAGTTGGCACCTGCCCCTTCGAGATTGGCGAAGATGCACCCCAACACGAGCCCCAATTGTTGGAAATGCCAAAGCATAGAAGGTACCTTCTTCCATATGTGGTGGTCATGCAAGGAAACCCAGAAGTACTGGCAAAAAATTAGGCGCTGGCTAGAGGAAATAACCAAGGAACAAATTGAGTACAAACCAGAGTCCTTCCTTCTAGGAATTTTCGATAAACAAATACCCAAAAATTGAAGTATATTGTAATTCATATCTTAACCGCAGCCAGACTGGCATTCACCCAGTGCTGGAAATTACCTTCCATTCCCACTGAACATATGGTTATTCAGAAAATTTTACAATGCGCGAAATGGACAAACTAACCCAAGCATTAAAAAATAAAGAATCCTCATCCTATTACAACAATTGGAATCCTTTGTATAATTGGCTAAACCAACGATAGATCACCTCTAGGAAAATTATGGCTGAGGGCCTACAAAGCAGAGATAATGAAAAGCACCTTGACGATATTTTTGAAGAAGAAAAGATCTTACAGACAGTCACAAAATATGGTTTTATTTTAACTGTTTTCCCTACTCTACCCTTTCCCTCCCTTACTCTTCCCTTTTTCCTCTCTTAGGCTTTCCTCTCTTTCCCTGTTGGCCTATGCTAAGGCCTGTTTGTCTTTTTGTTGTACATAACTTGTAGCTGTGTTGTTCTTTTAAAGGTAAAACTAATAAAGTATTTTTCCAAAAAAAAAAAAAAAAAAAGAATTACTGTACTTCTGATAATTGCAAGGAAGAGTAACATTCTACCCACTTAGCAACAGCTTCGCTTCCTGGGCCAGAAGGGGAAAAACATGTTTGTGTCTCTTGTTCTTCATCCAAAGAGGAGAAAGAATTGAGGGTCAGGGTTCAGGTGATATTTGGCTAACCTGAAACGTGGGAAAATACTCGAACAAAGCTGAATACATACATACTATATATATATATATATATATATATATATATATATATATATATGTATGTATGTATGTATGTATGTATGTATGTATGTATGTATGTATGTATGTATGTATGTATGTATGTGGATCTTTGGTTATTCGGGTTTTCTCCCGCGTAAGATTCAAAGTATCTAGGCAACGTTTCGATGAAGCACAGAGAAGCACAGAGCCGAAGAAGCAAGCCTGAAGATGATGAATGAGACTTCATCGAAACGTTGCCTAGATCGTTGAATCTTACGTGGGAAAACCCGATAACCAAAGATCACATACAAATACCTGCGAGAACCTCAGAAAACATATATATATATATATATATATATATATATATATATATATATATATATATATATATATTCTGAGGTTCTCGGTATTTGTATGTGGATCTTTGGTTATTCGGGTTTTCTCCGCGTAAGATTGGAAGTATCTGGACAACGTTTCGATGAAGTCTCATTCATCATCTTCAGGCTTCTGTCTTCAACTCTGTGCTTCTCAGAGTGATGTGAGCTTGCAGCTGCTTCTTCCTTTTAACTGCTAGTGGGGGTGTGACTTGATTGGGTGGGGCTTGGCTGTGTTCTGATTGGGTGGGGGTGTGTTCTCATTGGTTGGGGTTTTGGCTGTGTTCTGATTGGTTGGGGGTTGGCCATGTTCTGATTGGCTGGAGGTGTGTTCTGTTCAGGTGGGGGCTTGGTTGTGCTCAGGTTGGTCTTAGTTACTGGGGGATTTGAGCTGGTGAGCTGTGATCTTGCTGTTTGGCTTCGAGTTCGTGGTCGTGCTGCATCTTCATGGTGGGGTCAGTTCGCTTCATGTATGGCTCAGAGGGGTTTGAAGTGGGTAGTGATGCAGCTGCAGTGCGGCTTCTGGTCTGTGGTCGTGTCTCATCTTCTGTGTGGGTGTGAGTCTGCTTTTTACGTGGAAGTGTGGTGGTGGCATCTCGTGTGGCCCTCGTGGGTGTGGGTCTGGTGTCATTCATCATGTTAGGTACTCGTCTGTTCATGAGGGCGGGTTTCCAAATGGCTGGTAAGCGGGAGGTGTCATCTCTTTTATTCATGCTGTGTGGGTGTTTTTCTATCTCTATGGCTTCTCTGATTATTCTGTTGTTGAAGTGTTCGGTTTTGGCGATAGTTCTGGTATTTTTAAAGTCAATCTCATGTCCTGTGGCTTTGAGGTGTTGGACCAGGGAAGAGGTCGGTTCTTCTTTTTTGATTGAGTTCTTATGTTCTTCAATGCGTGCACTTATTCTTCTGCCCCACCACATACATTGGACAAACTAACAGAAGAATTTTTTGCGGGTACTTACATGTATGGCATTCAGCTTTGTTCGGGTATTTTCCCACGTCATTGTAGTTGTGCTTTTAAAGTTGTAGCAATGTTTTGGCAGAATCTCATCTGCCATAATCAGGCTTCTGATTCCAGACGGATATATATATATATATGTGTGTGTGTGTATGTGTGTGTGTGTGTGTGTGTGTGTACGTATGGTATTCAGCTTTGTTCGGGTATTTTCCCACGTCATTATAGTTGTGTTTTTAAAGTTGTAGCAAAGTTTTGGCAGAATCTCATCTGCCATCATAAGGCTTCTGTATTGTGTCAACAAATATTCTCCTTTATTGGACACTCCATTTCTTTGCCAAACATGATTATCTTGATGTTTGATATATTGGCTTTCAAATACATAAAACAAGTCTGCATGTATCCAATCTATGGAAAATTGCTGGAAAGGATTTGGGTCCTTAAATAACATACCATCATCTTTATATAGAAGTACACAGACTTCCCATATATGCCTTCCCATATAGCAGGTGTCTAAGCATTTCTGCATTTTATCTATTGTCAGGATTCTGGCAGTTACTCCAATTAAATCATGAGCCTTGAGCCACAATCCCAAAATGAAAAAGGATTTATTAGAAGTTAACATTCTGGCATTAGCCTGGGTATAGCCAACTCTGAGATATGTAATTCACTGTCACCCTTGATCCTGCTTTCTCCCCCACCACTCCGGGTGTATCATCCAACGAAACATGTCCATAGCCAAGAGTCATCAATCATGCTCTCCAATTAGATTTTTGCATGGCAGAAGTTTTAGTCATCTAATCAGTCTCTGAAGAAAATATAAATGGAATGTACTTTTGATTCCACACTGCTGCCTGCTTTTACAAACCCCTGCTTCTTTCTGTTGACAACTATAAAATGTGTATCCAAAATGTTTTATGAGTTGACATCTGTAAGTTCTTAAAAAAACAAGACAACAACCTATAATTGTCTGTTCCTCCCTATTTAATAGTGAACAATTCATGATTTATTCCATTTATTCTCACACATTCACCCTCCCTTTCGTCTATCCATCCCTCTGTCCATCTGTCCTCATAATATTGGGAATGGATAAAAATTATTAACAATACTGAAGATTAGAAAATATCCATTGATATCGATTTAACATGATCTTCTCTATTAATAAACTATGTTTCTCTGGTATGTCAATAGAGAGTAAGACACTGTGGCTCATTTAAAGTTACTATACACTAATAGTCAATTAAATGAAAACATTAGTAGGGAACTCAGCACAATATCAGGAATCTGTGCAAACAATCAAGCTTAATACATACATTATCATCAAAAATAACATCAAATATAAAAATGTCCCAAAGTCAGAATCAAGTTCTCTGTCCCCATATGAATCAGGGATTTCTGTGCCTCATTATATTCTCTTTACAATTCAGTTCAGGCCTGACTAGGATTATGTAGCATTTGGGGGAAAAGATGCAAGCCAAGAGGCCAGCCCCAGAGGCCAAGATGGAGAAGATCTCCACAGCCACAATGGACTTCCCTTTGGTGCTCAGATAGGTGGGGAGGAAGGTGATCCAAACACTGCAAAAGACCAGCATACTAAAAGTAATGAACTTGGCTTCATTGAAGCTATCTGGCAATTTCCTAGCCAGAAAGGCCATGATAAAACTCATGAGGGCCAGAAAACCCAGATAAGCCAGGACTGTGTAAAACATGGAAGTTGAGCCTTCCTGACATTCCAAGATGATCTCAACTTCCAAGGAGTAGAAGTCCATGTTGGGAAATGGGGGAGAGGTGATCAGCCAGATGGCACAAAGAATTGCTTGGATCAGAGGACAGGCTATGACAATGGAATTGGTCAGAGGTTTTCCTAAGAGTTTCTTTGTCCTATTCCCTGGTTTTGTAGCCATAAAGGCCAGAACCACCATGACAGTCTTTGCCAACACAGAGGAAACTGCAAAGGAGAAGAGAATGGCAAAGGCAGTTTGTCGGAAGAGACAAGTGAACTTCCCAGGTCGACCAATGAAGAGAAAGGAGCAGAGGAAGCAGAGCAGGAGGGAGACCAGGAGGATGTAAGTGAGATTTCGGTTGTTGGCCTTGACAATCGGTGTGTCATGATGTTTACAGAAAATTACCAGGACAGCAGTTGTGATCAGAGAAAGGAAAAGAGACAGAGAAACTAAGGCATATCCCAGGGTCTCTTTATAGGCAAGGAAGTGGATCTTCTTGGCAATACAGTGGTCCTTCTCCTTGTTGGGATATTGGTCTTTAGGACAGGGGTCACAGTGGGCTGCATCTGAAATGAAGATTTAAGAATTTTTGTATAAGGATTTCAGCATAATCTGCCACGACCATCGTCACTTTCCAAGAATTGACAAGACTGTCCCCTTTTTGCATTGGCCAAACTACAACTGATATTGGTAGTGATATAGTGCAGTTGATGGTGCATCAAGAAGGGGTAATCATCCTTCATTCAGGATGATTCTGGGGAAAGGTAAGCCAGAAAATTGGATCTGTTCAGTTCCAACAGGCCTGGTCAGTTTTTGTGAGAAAGAAAAGGTCATCTCCAATCACTGCTAAGTTGTCACTGCTGTGGCTTTCAGTGTGAGAGAGATTGGAAACTTTCTCTTTTCCACTTTAAACTGGAACCCTCAGAAGATGGATGGGTCTATCAGCCAGGAATGCTATATTTTATACTTGCAGGTTGTTTGTTGGCTTACCTCTGGCTCTGAGGAGAGGACTAGGCTGACATAGGGATGAAATGCATTATCAGTCCAGAGTCCCTTCACACCAAGTGGTTGGATTAAAAAAAAATTACTACTGGTTCTGTGGGCATGGCTTGGTGGGCATGGCAGGGGAAGGTTACTGCAAAGTCCCATTCCCTCCCCACCCCACTAACCTGCTTTCCAGCTCCGTTCTCCTGTGCAGGGCAACAAAAGAAGACACAGCCAATCAGCTGGGACTCGGGAGGCGGAGAATAGATGTGGGCGGGGCCAGTCAGAGGAAGTATTTGCCGGTTCTCTGAATTTCTGCTGCCAGAACTGGTCAGAACCTGCCGAATACCACCACTGCTTCCCACCCAGAAGACATCTAAATGTAGCCCACCTTGAATTCCATTGACTCTTATCCACCCCCAATTCACTTTGACCGTTTGTAGTTCAGATTCTTGAATGGATCTTAAGATTGCAATAAATCTTTATATTCATTAGAACTGCCTGAATTTCCTGATTTCTTCATATTTGACATGCTCAGCGTCTCTGCTTTGTACTCCAGATCTTCCCATTCGGCCATTATATTTCAGGGAAAAGTTTTTATTATTTATTAAGGGTTATTATTAATTATTACACATTATATGCCTCTGCTCTCACTTCTAAGGTGACTCTTGGCCGCTAGAAATCAAAGATGGATGGATCTCCTCATTCTCTAACAGGTGTATCAGTTCTGTTGCAGACAGAAGATGCTGACAGAAGAAGGACCCCTAAAGATTGAGAGATAAAGCTTGGCTCCCATAAGCCACTCTTTCATAGAATTGGCAGAGGGTTTTCCTGTTGGGATGTGACAGTTGGTAAGGCTAGTAGGGCACCCATCCACTGTACCCTAAAACTATCCTGTATAAAATTATTGAGGAGCAAAAAAAATGTCCTGTTTGGGCAGGATAGCTCAGATCCATTAATTGAAAGTTTCTGCAGAAAAGTATGAATGCTCTGATGTAGTATAAACAAATATGACAAATTAGCATCTTTATCTACTCAATGACTCCCTAGATCCTGGAAGATCTGCATTTGAAAAATACTCCACCTGTCTGATTTGAGATAGTTCCTTCTGGACAAGGGGCACATTGATAGCAGCAAACTGGCTCGCCCTCTGGAACTCTTCTCCTCTCTCCTGCCTGACACCTCTTCTTGCCACACCTGGCAAAGGGCACCTTCTAAAAGAAAAAGAGAGAAATGTTTGAGGTGTCCTGTGCAATAACACAATTCATTTATTCATTTCCACATTCTTATTTTCCTGCTGAGAATGTCTTCATAAGAAATTGTTCACCAAGATCTAATAGAAAAAGAAGGGAAAGGAAAAGCTCCTGGGGGAATCAGTGGCACTAGTGAATCACCAATGGAGGCTAAAGTTTGGATCTTGAACTTCAAAGTTGCAACATTGAGCTACTGCTTCTCTCAAAGAAAGAATGATGACAACCCAACTGAACAAGAATGGTCCATGGAAATCACAGCCTGATCTAACAGCATCCTGCTTTCAAGCAGAATTCCCACCCATTGTTGGATTTTCACCTATTAGTCATAAAATTTGTTAACCTCCAATGTTTTCACCTTAGACAGATGTTCAGCATCCCTAAGAGAGAGATGGATTCTTTTACTGAGTTTACAACCTTTCCTTCCCGCTCACCTTTGGAGCCCAGGTGATCGCATCAGAGTTAATGGTGAAATCCTGGCCTGGGGCAGCCCTGGGATCCTTTTTACCAACTTTCACAGACACTAAAGACTTATTGGGGTGGACAACCCAGTTAACAATATCAAAACGAGCAGCTCGCAGTCCATTTTGTGAGAAGGAAACTTCATCTCCAGCACTATTGTTGAAGTGGACAGTCCTCAAATGGGCAAGTATCTGAAAGAAAAGAGGCCTTCAGAAATTGGAACAATTAGCAGAAAGACAGATATGAGACATCATGGCTTCTGTCCATTGTGATGGCCATCATCTTAGGAAAAATGTGTATATCTAAAAAGCTACCGTTTGTCCCTTGTTTGAGATGTGAGCAATCAGGAATAACATCAAATATTTGACTCAATTCTCAACAATACAAAAGATTGTCTTTGTCACAGGGTATTTGTATTTTGGTTTTCAGAACTCCAGTTTTAACTTGATGACAGGGATGACTTTCCTCCAGAAGTTGTGGCTGCTCCATCAGTGTAAGTTTTTAAGAAGAGATTGGACAACCTTTGTCTAAAATGGTATAGGCCTTGCTGCTTGAGTAGGAGCTTGTATTAGAAGACCTCCAAGTTCCTGTCCAATTCTGTTATTCTGTTAAGCAGCTTAACACTACAAAAAATACCAAACTAAACATATGGGGTGGAGTCACACACGATGCTAATTCATAGAAACGTAAAAGGGGATGAAAATGAATTGAGCTGAGTTTGCTTTTATATGTGGGATTCAGGCTACAAGCTGATGGAAATGTAGCAGGTTCTGCAGATATACTCATTAGGACTTCAACGGTCCTGCTTAAGCATTTTGCACAAATGCACCCAGATTATTATCTTATTCTGAGGTGACACTTCATGCCTGGTCAGTCCCTCAATGTCAGGAAATCTTTCAACCAAACATTATATTTAATTCATATTATTGATTTTGAAGCAATTGTTGTTTTAATATTTTGAGAGATGCCATGATATGATATCCCTTGATATGATATGAAGAAATGCATATGAGAAGGTTACTCTCTATCAATGTGTGGACTGGATAAAATACCACAGAGGTTACCTGCCATGGCTCCACATTTGAGACCCTCTTTCCAGGCTTCAGCCTCTCTGGTTGCACTCCTGATTCATAAATGACATGCAATGCATGTGCCACAGCATAAATGGCATTGTAGATATTGTAACTTTCACCATCTATGGTCATTTCAAAAATAAAATCTGGAAGATCCTTTAAATTCTCCTTTCCTGTACAGTGTGGTGCCCATTTTGGAGGGACCTTGCCTGGTTTGGGAATACTGCAGTCAAAGAGTATTTCCCACCAATTCAGGAGAAAGATGTCCCCTTCTTTAATCAACTGTTCTAAAGATAGGAGGAAGTGGCTGAATTCTGAGACATCACCAGCACTGTCCCTAAACTGCAAAGCCCCATGCAAAGTCTTTACACCTTCAAAAATATCTCCAACCAGAGTAAATTTCCAATGACATGTTAGGATCCAAACATTCTGTATCTTTCTATGTTTTACACAAAAATTCAGAGCTGTCAAAAAATTTGCCATATCAGTGGAGTCTCCAAGCAATAAAATAACTTCAGCTTTAAACAAAATTTTGAACATTAATTTATTTATTAAATGAATAAATTTTTTAGATTTCCATTTTTCATTGAAGGCCAAGCAGATCTCCTTCTCCTTGAACATTGGCATCAGAGTTGAGATGAAATGTTCTCCACTGTCATCTTCAGAGGTCACCAGCCCAACCCAGTTCCACTGGAAATACAGGAGCAGCTGGACTAAACCCACACACTCTGGAAAGTCACTGGGATTAATCCGGAAGAAGGAAGGATAAACTGGTCTGTATTCCTGAGGAATCTCAGAGCCAACACCAAGCTGGAGAAAGGGAGATTCCTCTTTCATATACAAAGTAAAGTTTCATGTGGAATTTAGTGGGTAACATCACATGCAGTTTTTTACCTCCCAGTTAGGCAGACTCTCATTGATTACAGTAAGCTTATTCTTCTCTTCCTAGGGAAGAGCTGCTAGTGAGATGTGGCTAAACTTTTACGAAAGTTAGAAATTAATTCGTCTCAGCAAATACAGCATTTCAGAATTATTTCATTATTTGTTTCCTTGTGGTTTATATAAAAACATATATTAAAACATAAGATAAAAAAATGAATTGAACTATAGAATATCCCCTTGAACAACTTCATTTTCATGCTTGACTTCTGAGTTTGTTTCTGTTATTTGTCTACTCTTTACTGTAACCAATGGAGCCCTCTTACCTGTGGAACCTTGTAGATGTTGAAGATGGAGGCCATCTGCCTTGAGGATTTGGGGTTATCACCTCCAATGACAGAGAGCAGAGGGTCCTGCCTGTCACATTTATAACCTGGAACCATTTGGCCTCTTGTGGAGAGAAAGGAGAGGCTGATTAAGGAAATCCTCCTCTCCATCCGAAAATTGTCCCAAATCTGGAAGCCAAGTGTGATGTTGGGGAGGAGAACCAAATCTTTGTTGATCTCTGTGATAGCAAATACTACAGCAAAGAACTGCTGATACTTCTTGAGTATAGGCCTGTAGTAAAGAAAACATTGGGAACATAACAGAGAAATATGGGTGTATGTGTGGTTTAAATTTAGCTATTTTTGATGTTGTTTGGAATAGCAAGTCCCTGGTTTCATTGAAGGTTTTTTCATAAATGCCTTTTGATTAAAATTGTATGGCTTAGTGACAAAGGGAAAAGGCAAGCTTGTGCCATTGGTTAATTGCTCTCGCCATTAGGAAATTTCACCTTAGTTCTACTTTGCTTCTCTCCTTGTTAGTTTCCAAGTATTGTCTCCCATCTTGGTGCTTTGGAAAATAGTTTGACGCCTTTGTCTTTGTAGGAGCCCCTCAAATATTAGAACAGTGCAATCATGTCCCCTTATTCCCTCTTTTCCTTCGACTAGACACAACCCAATTCCTGTATCAGTCCTTTAATTTCTCCCATAAAAATTAAAAATAGGTAGGAAGATTTGGGAAAATCATCAACTCCCTCTAAGCATGAATTTCTTTGTCTTTCTTTAACCACATTTGCTTTTTCATCAAAGTTTATTCCTCACCAAATATTATCCTAAATGTTTCTAGGTATGTTTGCACATCTCCTAATTATTTCAGTCATTTTTCAATCTTTATCCCTCTGTCATGACACACACATTAATCCACCTACTCCTAGACTGTATTTTTGTAGGTAGACATTGGGAATAGATTTGGTCTGCATTCAGTTTTGGTCTGCATTCAGTTTTGGTCGCCACAATGTAAAAAAGATGTTGAGACTCTAGAAAGATTGAAGAGAAGAACAACAAAGATGATTGGGGGACTGGAGGCTGAAGCATATGAGGAACGGTTGCAGGAGCCAGGTATGTCTAGTTTAATGAAAAGAAGGACTAGGGGAGACATGATAGCATGATAGGAGCCCTTCAAATATTAGAACAGTGCAATCATGTCCCATTATTCCCTCTTTCCCTTAGACTAGACACAGCCCAACTCCTGTATCTGTCCTTTAATACGTTTAGCCTCCAGTCCCTAATCATCTTTCTGGCTCTTCCCTGCATGCTTTCCAGAGTCTCCCAATCTGTTTTTTTTTTTTTTTACCAGAACTGGTCACCACAATGCAAAACTGGTCCTATTACAGTACTATGCAATGACAAATTATCAAGCTTTTCTTTGAGATTTCTGCTACGTTTTTCTTTCTAAATGAACATTACATTAAGTTTTTTAGGACAGCACAGTTTTAAATTTATTATTCCTTCCTCACTTTTTATGTGCTCTATAATCTTCCTGATATTGATTTCTAGAATGATTGAGAATACTAGCCTATTTTATGATTAAAGACAAGAACTGCACTAGGATATTAGAATATTAGGACAAGAGTTTTTGAAAGGAATCCCAGAATCCTGAACACAGTAAAAAAAAAATGCATCTTTCCATGCCAGGTGAAACTTACAACATATTAAACCTAAGCTGGAATGGTTCCTTCTCAAAATGTGCCATTCTGGAGGACATAAGAGTTCCCAAGGGTAAATTCCCACCAATAATGAGATCACCAGATCTGTAATAGTTTTGTTTTCCGTAAGGCTTGAACAAATTCCTCAACACACATACAGTTTGCCTTCTCTTAGCCGTAGTTGGAGGTAAGAGGCAGAAGAGAAGCAGCAGGAGGGGCAGCCCAGTCATTCTTGTCCTTCCTAAATGACAAATCAAGATTTGTGCTGAAGTGGAATTGCAGACAGGAGCAAAGAAAAAAGTGAGGACAGCCGAGTCTCAACAAAGCCAAGAATGATTCATTTCAAGACAAGGCTAGGTAATTTGACAGATCCTGCCCCTAGTGGAAGAACTTGGAACATATTTTCAAAGCAGGAATAATTTGGGGGACAGAAATCCAGAGGGATACATTTAGAATTACTCTTCTCATAATGGGAAAGGAAATGAATTATCATATCCACTTAGCAATAGATTTTGTTTTTGCACACCAGAATGAGAAAAACAAGTTTGTGTCTCTTGTTGGCTTAAAGATAGGCTTAAAGTCCTTGAAGTAAAGCACCAGCTCTTGTTATTCTCAAAGTTACCAATCTGACAGAAAACAAAAACAAAAACAAGAAACAATGTATCCAAGCCTCTAGGTGGCAGTGTTATTGATTATCCTCCACTTTCACTTCCCTCTCTGTATACAAAGCAAAGGAAAAAAAAGTTAAAAAGTACTTTTTAAAAAATAAAGTTAATTAAAACTAACAAAATAAAGCACTAAAAAGAAAAAAGGAGAAAATCTTTCACCCCAAAAAAATTATTAAGTAAATATAAAAGGAAAAAAACAGTCTGGCTTATAATTGAAAGGTGACTATAGAAAGTCCAGCAATAAAAGAATAAACCCCCCCCACTAAGTTTGACTTAATCTTGCCGCTTAACCTCTTCTGTCTTCAGTTTTAACTTTTTCTTTTACCCCCTTAGGGTGTTCTCTTAGGGTATCACCAAACCGACACACTTTCTCTCCAGCTTTCTTCCGTTCTGGAGCTGTCCCAACTTCAGCAGCTTCTTGGGCTGCCTCTCTACTGCCGGAAAAGAGAGTTTCTCCTGGATCAACCAGGGACTTTGCAGTGTCCCTGGGATCAGCTGGATGTGCCCTCCTCTCTCACCATCTCTACGGGATGGTTGAGGTCCAAATGGACCATCCAGTGGCAAAGATATCGATAGCGATCCTGGAGCTACAAGATCATGCAACATACCATCGCAACGCCAGCCCCTCCCTCCTTCCAGTTATATTTTCAATCTTTATCCCTCTGTCATGATGCACAAATTCATCCACCTTCATCAGACTGTATTTTTGTAGGCAGACATTGGGAATAGATTTGGTAATTCAGTTTTGGTTGTCACCTATGTAAAAATGATATTGAGACTCTAGAAAGTGTGCAGAGAAGAGCAACCAGGATGCTTAAAGGACTGGAGTCTAAAGCATATGAGGAATGGTTGCAGTAGCCAGGTATGTCTAGTTTAATGAAAAGAAGGACTAGGGGAGACATGATAGCAGTGTGCCAGTATCTCAGGGGCTGTCCCAAAGAAGAGGGAGTCAAGCTATTCTCCAAGGCACCTGAGGGCAGGACAACAAGCAATAGGTGGAAACTAATCAAGGAGAGAAGCAACTTAGGACTAAGGAGAAATTTCCTGACAGATCAATTAATCAACTTGCTTCCAGAAGTTATGAACGCTCCAACACTGGAAGTTTTAAAAAAGATGTTGGATAACCATTTGCCTGAAGTGCTGTAGGGCTTCCTGCCTAAGAGGGGGTTGGACTAGTAGACCTCCAAATTTCCTTCCAACTCTGTTATTCTATTCTAGATGTTCTTCAGCTCTTCAACAAGGGCTTCTTATAAATTGGTCATTCCATGATGTTCTCTGAGCTGGGTTGTTTTCTTGCAGATGTTTCATTGCGCAAACTAGGTAAACATCATCAGTGGTAGCTCATCAGCCCTAGCACTAATGATGTCACCTAGGTTGGATAATGACATTTTCTGCATGAAATCAACCAAGCTCAGGGAGTACCAAGGACCCCACATTTCAATACAGAGCTACAAATATTCTCCTTTATTGGGCACACCATTTCTCTGCCAATCATGTTTATCTTGATGTTTGATGTATTGGTTTTCAAATACATAAAACAAGTCTGTATGTATCAAATCTATGGAAAATTGCTGGAAATGATTTGGGTCCTTAGACAACATAGGGTCATCTTTATATAGAAGTACACAGACATTTGTCTTCCCAAATAGCAAGTGTCTTAGCATTTTGTGTAATTTCATCTGTAAGTACTTAAAAAACAAGGCAACACCTATAATTCTGCCTTTCTCTCTGTTTAATAATGAACAAGTCATGATTTATTCCATTTATTCTCACACATTCACCCTCGCTTTTTTCTATCCATCCCTCTGTCCATCCGTCTTCATAATACTGGGAATGGATAAAAAATATTAACAATACCGATGATTAGAAAATATCCACTGATTTCTATTTCACATGATCTTCTCTTTTAATAAACCCTGTTTGTCTAGTATGTCAATAGAGAATAAGACACTGTGGCTCATTTAAAGTTACTATACACAAATAGTAAATTAAATTGAAAAGTTAGTAGGGAAGTCAGCGCAATATCAGAAATCTGTGCAAACAATCAAGCTTAAAAACACTAACAATAAAGATAACTCAAGAATGTTTTAAAAACTCTTATGATTAAAATAAATAAAGTGAGAAACAATTATGCCGGAAACTAACATCCACATCTTTAATATCATTTTTTTTTAACTGATCATGGGATTCATCTGGGAACAATTCGTATTGAAGTAAACTGAAAGGCATGGTGGTTGTTGCCCGATTAATACATACATTATCATCAAAAATAACATCAAATATAAACATGTCCCAAAGTCAGAATAAAGTTCTCTGTTCCCATATCAATCAGGGATTTCTTTGCCTCTTTATATTCACTTTTCAATTCAGTTCAGGTCTGACTAGGATAATGTAATGTATCCTTTTGGGGGAAAAGATGCAAGCCAAGAGGCCAGCCCCAGAGGGCAAGATGGAGAAGATCTCCACAGCATTCCCAACAAATATGACAAAATTAGCATCTTTATCGACTCAATGACTTCCTAGATACTGGAAGAACTGCATTTGAAAAGTGCTCCACCTGTCTGATTTGAGATGGTTCCTTCTGGACAAGGAGCACATTGATAGCAGCAACTGGCTCGCCCTCTGGAACTCTTCTCTCTCCTGCCTGACACCTCTTCTTGCCACACCTGGCAAAGGGCACCTTCTAAAAGAAAAAGAGAGAAATGTTGGAGGTGTCCTGTGCAATAACACAATTCATTTATTCATTTCCACATTCTTATTTTTCTGCTGAGAATGTCTGCATAAGAAATTGTTCACCAAGATCTAATAGAAAAAGAAGGGAAAGGAAAAGCTCCTAGGGGAATCAGTGGCACTAGTGAATCACCAATGGAGGCTAAAGTTTGGATCTTGAACTTCAGAGTTGCTACATTGAGCTACTGCTTCTCTCAAAGAAAGAATGATGACAATCCAACTGAACAAGAACTGTCCATGGAAATCACAGCCTGATCTAACAGCATCCTGCTTTCGAGCAGAATTCCCACCCATTGTTGGATTTTCACCTATTAGTCATAAATTTGTTAACCTCCAATGTTTTCACCTTAGACAGATGTTCAGCATCCTTAAGAGAGAGATGGATTCTTTTACTGAGTTTACAACCTTTCCTTCTAGCTCACCTTTGAGGCCCAGATGATCACTTCAGAGTTAATGGTGAAAGCCTGGCCTGGGGCAGCCCTGGGATCCTTTTGCCCAACTTTCACAGACACTAAAGACTTATTGGGGTGGACAACCCAGTTAACAATATCATAACGAGCAGTTCTCAGTCCATTTTGTGAGAAGGAGACTTCATCTCTGTGGTAACATATTTTATTGATCATTTTCTGTAAGTCCTTTGTACAACTATTAGCATAGATCTAGGGATATGCAGGCATTCTTGGTGGGGGTAGGAGTACCTTTGCAATGAGTGTCTCATCCTGTTATGATCTGCAGGTTTAGAAGGAACAGGAAAATAGGTAAAAGTTCAAGGTACACAGTTGTGCTTTCTCATGGGACTTTCCAGACTTTCCCATGGGACTTTCCGTACCTGTATGTTCTCATGCTGTTGAGGTAATATCCTGTTGAGGTCATTGTTTTCTGAATATGCATACTGTACTTTTGCTTGTTTTTTCTTTTTCTCAATAAATACTGCTACCTGAGTTCACTCAGGGCTGGCATTTGCTCAGACATTTTCCCTGTGTCTCATTTCGAATGCCAGACCACCACAAGTGGTGACCCCGACGTGATAGCTTGGAAGGCTATACGTTTCCCGCATCCTATACTCATCGTCGCGGACGTCGACTGGGCCCTCATCTTCTTCGCTGGACGAAGATAGATTCTTTTCGTGAGTATGGGGGGAGATCTCTCGAAGGCTCAGAAAGAGCACATCAGGGAATTGAGAGGGATCATTGGGAATAGTTTTGGGTTTGGAGTTGGCAGTAGGGGTTGTGCTGTAGGAAAGAAAGAAATTGAGGACTTACTACAGTATGTTTGGAAAAATATTAAGTCATATCCGGAGGGAGGTAGTATTAAAGTAGAGTCCTGGAAAAGATAGGAAATTTTTGCACGAGGAACCTCGTGCCCCTTCTTCAATTTTGTTAACCTGGAGGGTGATTATGGATGCGTTAGCTACTTATGAACAACCGCTCCTAGCACCCCCCGAAGAAGGTTTGCCGCCTTACCATGCGGTACGTTTGTTGCCGCCGACGGCACCTCCAGATAAATCTGGGGGACTGTCGGCGCTAGAAATACTTTGTCAGAGGATAAGAGTTTACCTTTAAGGGTTCAGGTGGATGCAGTTACTGCAGCTATTCAAGAAGCAAAAATAGAGGGGAATTATCAGGAGATGATTTGGTGGAGTTTGGAGTAGAAGTTCAACTTAATCCAGTAGAAATTGTCATGGATGCTGCGTTGAATCCGCAGCGGCAGTGGAAGCCTTTACCTCTCAGGGTTTTGAAGGAAGTTAAGCAAGCAGCAAAGGAATATGGTGTTAGATCGCCATATACTCAGGCATTGTTAGAAGCAGTTGGTTATGGAAATAAAATGATTCCGGCTGACTGGAAAGCTCTGTTGAATATGATTTTAACTCCAGCTCAATATTTGGTGTTAGATCAGAAATGGAGACAGCTGGCAGTCCAGAGGGGAACAGCAAATGTTACCCCAGATCAGCTTTACGGAGCTGGTAATTTTACAACAGTGGAACAACAGAGAGATGGTATGCCTGAGGAGGGGTTCGTTCTTCTCCCACAATTAATTTTTCAAGCCGTAGGGGCTCTCCCTGATGGCGAAGGTGGTGAGAAGACCTTTACTAACATCAAACAAGGGAACAATGAACCCTATGAAAATTTCATTAGCAGACTGAAATTGGCTATTGAAAGACAAATTGATAATCAATTCGCCCAGAAAGAGTTGCTTTTGAAGTTAGCAGTAGAACAAGCTAACACAGATTGCAGAAAGATCTTAAATCCACTTGTAGCAAGTGGAGAGCGAGAAATCGCGGATTTGATTAATGCATGTAGGAAGGTTGGGAGTCAGTCTTTTAACATGGAAACTTTAGCTCTGGCTTTACAAGCAGGACATGCTCAAAAGGGGAATTGTTTCAATTGTGGGAAGCCTGGACATTTTAAAGCGCAATGTTCGGGCTCCTGGAGGAGGTCAAAGTCAGCAAAATAAGAGATCAATGGGACAGGGTGTTCGTCCTAAATCAGTGTGCCCGAAATGTAAGAAAGGGTACCATTGGGCAAATCAGTGCAGACTTCACTCTGAGGGAAAAAACTAGGAAGCAGGGATCAGGGCATTCTCCCTACTCTAAAGAGTGAAGTAATGTCCGAAGGGTTGGAGCCACCAGAAAGAGGTAAGGATAAGATATGGTTGCCAGCTACTAAAGGTTCAGCAGGAATTGATCTTCCATTAGCCGAGGATTTGGAATTAGGGTATCCGCATGTGGTTTGTTTAGGGTCAACGGATTTCTATGGACCGTTGCCTCCGGCTTCTGTGGGTCTTCTTCTTCCTAGATCATCGGCTCATAGGCGTCAATTGTTTGTGGTTCCTGGGGTTATTGATTCAGATTATGAGGGTCAGATCAAAATTCAGGTTCATTCACCTGTTACTCAATCTTTGAAAAAAGGGGATTGTTTTGCACAGCTTATAGTTTTGCCATCTATGTCTTTGGGAGAGTCAGATAGAATTCGTCAGGGTGGATTTGGATCTACAGATATGTTTAATGAGTCTAGTGTGTTTTCCATCATGCAAAATGTCAAGGCTGATCAGAAACCAAAATTAACTCTTTTGGTTGAAGGTAGAAAGTTCATTGGGATGCTGGACACTGGAGCAGATGTCTCGGTGATTAGCGAAAGTGAGTGGCCTAGGGAGTGGCCGACGGATCCTACACCGTCCGTTCGAGGAGTCGGAGGACTTCAGGACGCACGGGTTAGTAGGAGGATTCTTTCTGTCAAAACAGAGCAGGGAGGTGCTATTGCACATTTCCAACCAATTGTTCTGCGCCTTCACGTTAACTTGTGGGGCAGAGATTTGATGCAACAGTTTGATACAAAGGTTGTCATTCATGATGACTGAACACCCACCTGTGGAGTTATTAAAATTACAACTACTCCAACAGGAGCCAGTGTGGATAGACCAATGGCCTTTGACTAGTGAGAAATTAGTTCATTTACATGAATTGGTTCAACAACAATTAGAAAAGGGACATATAGTGCCTACCACTAGTCCTTATAATTCTCCAGTTTTTGTTATCAAGAAGAAATCTGGGAAATACAGATTTTTACATGATTTGAGAGGCATAAATGCAATATTAAAGCCAATGGGTCCATTACAGTGTGGGATGCCTAATCCTAATTTAATACCTGATGGATGGAATATAAGAGTGTTAGATTTGCAAGATGCTTTCTTCTCCATTCCTTTGCACCCTGAAGATGTAGATTTGTTTGCTTTTACTATTTTGAGTATAAATCAGGGGCAGCCCGCTAAGCGATACGCATGGACTGTCCTTCCGCAGGGAATGTTAAACAGTCCTACCATGTGTCAAATGTTTGTGGATTGGGCTTTACAACCTTTCCGGAGTAAATTCCCGGATTGGAAGGTTTATCATTACATGGATGATATTTTGATAGCTGCTAATATTTCTGATGCTGCCATGAATTCTGCTGTCATCCTTTTAACTGCTATGCTAAAGGAGAAAGGCCTAATAGTTAGTCCTGAAAAATTGCAAAAAGAATATCCTTTTGCCTATTTAGGTCATAAATTATTCCTGAGTCACATTACACCCCTGAAATTGGAATTTGTTCTTCCTAATCCTTTAACCTTGGTGGGTTTACAACAATTTTTGGGTCATATAAATTGGATCAGACCGTATTTGGGTTTAACTACCCTTCAATTAAGTCCTTTGTTTCAAGCTTTGGCTAGTGTCAAGCAAGCATCTGACATAATAACCCTGAATGAAGAACAAAAGGGGATTCTGTCATTGATTGAACAAGTTTTAAGCCATAGATGGACAGATAGATGCTTGCTAGATTGTCCATTATCAGTGATTTTAATCTCAGAATGAAGGGCTACTGCATTGATAGTTCAGGTAAAAGAAAAAACTGCTTTAAGGATTCTGGAATGGATTCATTTGTCTCATACACCATCGAAATCCATAAATTGTATCACAGAACAGCTCGCTGATATTTTTAATCGTGCTCGTCAGCGCTGCAAGGCTATTGCTGGTATGGAACCAGTAACATGTTATGTTCCTTTTGCTTTGGCTACCTGGGAACAGATGATTTGCAATAGTGAGTTTTTGCAGGTTTTGGTACATTCCTGGCCAGGGAAGTTTTCTTGTCATCCTCCAGCCGATCCTAGGTTATCTTTGTATAAATCAGTTAGAATAAATTTAGCAAATCTTTTTGTAACTCAGCCTATATCAGATGCTCCTACAGTTTTTACCGATGGAGGGAAAGTTTTTGGTGCTTGTGTTTGGAAAGATAAATCTGAAATTTGGCATACAAAAGTGACATCAGAGCAGAAGTCTGCCCAGCAGGCAGAACTTGCTGCTGTAGTTTTGGCTTTTCAAAATTTTCACAATCAGGATTTTAATTTAATAGTGGATTCATTGTATGTGTATAATTTGTTACCCTTTGTAGCAGGTTCTTACTTGTCTCCTGGAATATCACCTGATATTTTAAGATTGCTTTTGCTGTTACAAGGATGTTTGGAGCAGCGTGTGAATGTGTGTTTTGTTGCCCACATTCGTAGTCATAGTAATTTGCCTGGAATTTTATCACAAGGTAATGCCAAAGCTGACAGTGCTGTAACTTCAGTCCTCACTGTCCAGCCATGGGACAGCCATAGTTATTTTCATCAAAACGCTAAAGCATTGGCACAGCAATTCAAACTTACTACTGCAGAAGCTGCTGCCATAATTCAACAATGTCCAACTTGTTCAAGGCAGGGCACGACTATCCCTATGGGAGTTAACCCCAGAGGGTTGAAACCCTCAATGATTTGGCAAATGGATGTTACTCAATATCCGTCATTTGCACCCTGGAAGTATATACATGTGACTGTGGATACTTACTCAGGATTTCTAATGGCTACCCCTCAAAGAGGTGAGGCAGTTAAACATGTCATCAATCATTGCATTAAGACTTTTTCAGTTGCTGGTACGCCTAAAACTTTAAAAACTGATAATGGTGCGGCTTATCGGAGCACCGTCTTTGATCAGTTTTGCAAACAATGGTCCGTGGAACATAAATTTGGGATTCCATACAATTCTACAGGGCAAGCTATTGTAGAACGTCATAATGCCACGCTCAAGACCATGTTAACTAAATTAAATAAAAAAGGAGGGAAGCTCCTGGGGCTTCCGGCGATTCAAGATCAATTAAATCTAGCTTTATATACTTTAAATTTTTTAAATTTGTCTGGTAACCCCCCTGCGAGTGCGGCCAGCAGGCATTTTTCTTCTCCTTCTACAGATGCGGTGAGACCTCGGGTGTTGGTGCGGTTCCTTCCGGATCCGGCATGGGTTCCTGCTGAGCTGATAACGTGGGGACGTGGTTATGCAGCAGTTGAACATCTTGGTCAAATTCGTTGGGTTCCTGGTCGGTGCGTTCGACCTGATCATTCGCAGGCATCTGTGAAGGAAGTTTCGGAGGAGTAGGATGGCGTACCTGTGGTTCCTGATTCTCTTGATGCCGATAGCTCGGACGCGGCGCTGTGAAGACTGGGAAAAGATGACTGCTTATCTGAGGTTACCAACTTGTATGCAGCAGGTTCCTTTGGGGAACCGGACTAAATTAATCTGCAAACAGCGGTATCCTTTGGTTTTTCCAGCATATTGGTCCTGGCATAAGGATCAAGACATTCTTTACTCGGGACCTGATAAGGATATTATATCTTCAGCCTGTGCAACAACTCTGATCCTGTTTAATGTTTCTGTTTCAGACTATGGACAATATCAGTGTCAATTGGAGTTGCCTAAGTTACCTTATACAGACTCTCTTTCCATTCGTCTTATGCCTCCACGAACTTCGATACGGAGGCAAAGAGATGTTATTATCTCAAAAACTAGAGACCTTGGTGATAATTTATGGAAAGAAAATTCCTATATCAAAGATGTCCGGATTGCGGCCAAGGGTTTAAATGTTACTAATTGTTGGCTTTGCATGCATGTGCCAGGAACTGGGGAGGGTGGTGTATTGTTGCATGCTATTCCTTTGGATGAGTCTAAAAGTCAGAATCTGGGCACATATAACAATTTTACTTATTGGAATCCTGATCCGACAAAGAAAAATCAGACTTTGTACATGGCTAAGGTGACCTTTACCACGACAGCTTCGGTTTGTTACTATCGCCCTCCAGTTGCAAACTCTATTGATTTAGGTAATAGTACCCTTTGTAATACGGTAGTGCTTATGGAAGGAGGCTGTATGGAGTGTGCTGCTATTACTAAAGGGGAAGAGGCAAGGAACATTTCTGTTCCAGGCTGTGTCAATAATTCAAGAACGTCCAGTTCATTGTCTAAGGCTCTGTCCATCGCTAATGACTGCTGTGTCAATAGAACAACTACTAAAATGAAGGGAATTACACACGGGGCATATGTTCTTTGTAATTGGATGTGGTTGATGTGGAAGTGGGAAAGTCAGGATGCGGCCAATACAAATCTGAGAAATGTGGTCTATTTTCCCCTTCCTGATGGTTTATGGCTGCTGTGTGGAGACACGGCTTATCAGCAATGGCCAAAAAATTGGACAGGGGTTTGTACAGTGGGTATGCTAGTTCCTGTTATCTATAAGCTGGATTCACTTCCTTCAGATACTCGGATCCGAAATCGTCGGGAATTGGATTCAGGTCTAACTATGGGAGGTAACCTATGGACACAAATTTCCCGAGGTCTTATCCCACCTTTGGGAGTTGCTATGAACTATAGGGATATTCATATTTTAAATAATTTTACTGTAGCTATGTTTAATGATACTATCAGAAACTTTAAGATGATTAATGCAGAAATGTCTGAAATTCGTAAAGTTACTTTGCAAAATCGATATGCTTTAGATATTATGTTAGCTGCCAAAGGAGGAGTTTGTGCTTTAATTCATTCGCATTGCTGTGTTTTTATACATAATTATGAGCCAAACATTACAAAGACTGTTCAGGACATGGAAGCTCGTATTGCTCAGCATCAATCTGGAGCCGATGGGTTTAATGCATCATTCTGGGACAGTCTGTGGTCCTGGCTTCCTGATGGGTCATGGTTTCGCTCCTTATTGCAAGGGGTTGTTATTATTATTGCTATATGTATCTTATTATGTTGTTTTATTCAATGTATTCCTAATCTATTACAAATGTGTACCTCAGCCTTCCAGCGTATGGGACCAGGTCGTGAGGGAACTGTGTACTATGCCACTAAAACACCCCCTATCTTTGAATAAATAAAAAAGGAGGGAATGTGGTAACATATTTTATTGATCATTTTCTGTAAGTCCTTTGTACAACTATTAGCATAGATCTAGGGATATGCAGGCATTCTTGGTGGGGGTAGGAGTACCTTTGCAATGAGTGTCTCATCCTGTTATGATCTGCAGGTTTAGAAGGAACAGGAAAATAGGTAAAAGTTCAAGGTACACAGTTGTGCTTTCTCATGGGACTTTCCAGACTTTCCCATGGGACTTTCCGTACCTGTATGTTCTCATGCTGTTGAGGTAATATCCTGTTGAGGTCATTGTTTTCTGAATATGCATACTGTACTTTTGCTTGTTTTTTCTTTTTCTCAATAAATACTGCTACCTGAGTTCACTCAGGGCTGGCATTTGCTCAGACATTTTCCCTGTGTCTCATTTTGAATGCCAGACCACCACAATCTCCAGCACTGTTGTTTAAGTGGACAGTCCTCAAATTGGAAAGTACCTGAAAGAAAAGAGGCCTTCAGAAATTGGAAAAATTAGCAGAAAGACAGAAATTAAACATTATGGCTTCACCATTTTTTGATGGCCGTCATCTTAGGAAACAGGTATAGATCTAAAAAGCTACTGTTTGTCCCTTGTTTGAGATGTGAGCAATCAGGAGTAAAATTCACATATTTGACTCAATTCTCAACAATAACAGATTGTCTTTATCACGAGGTATTTGTATTTTGGCTTTCAGAACTCCAGTTTTAACTTGATGACAGGGATGACTTGCCTCCAGAAGTTGTGGCTGCTCCGTCACTGTACGTTTTTAAGAAGAGATTGGACAACTTTTGTCTGAAATGGTATAGGGCTTGCTTCTTGAGTAGGGGCTTGTATTAGAAGTCCTCCAAGTTCCTGTCCAATTCTGTTAATCTGTTCTGTTAAGCAGCTGAACTGTTCAAGAAATAGCAAACTAAACAAATGGAGTGAAGTCACATAGAATGCTAATTCATAGAAAGATAAATCAATGGTTAAATTAATTGAGCTGAGTTTTCTTTTATATGTGGGATTCAGGCTACAAGCTTGTTAGGGATATACACCCTAGCAGAACCTGCACGGCAGTCAGGTAGGCAGGCAAATATGTGAGACAAACATTTTTGTAGCTTACACTCAGTAAAACAGATACAATGTGCTAGTTAAATAGTTTATTCCAGTAAGATTTTTAGCATAGTCAAACAGTCCATATATCATGCACTAGTTCAGTCCGTCCGGGGATTAATCAGTTGCAAAGTCCAGTGTCGAAAAAGAGGTCAGTAAACTTACAAATATCAGTCCAGTAATATATCTCTTTGCAGTAGAGATATGAAGAAGTCAAACCTCCTTTCTTCCTTCAGCAACAGCAGAGAACACGCAGTTATCAAACCATCAATCCATCATCGTCTGCAAGGAATCCAGTAAGCCAGCAATCAATCCAGTTCTCTTGCTCCCTCTTATGGCGGTTTTACAACCGCACCCAAAATTACATGCTTTGCAGTTTAAAGTGACACACACTTAAACTCATTATCATAGTTTATATATATTATTTTACCCAAACTACGTTAGGTAACCTTGTTATTCCTAACAAAGCTGATGGAAATTTAGCAGGTTCAGCAGATATACTCATTAGGACTTCAACGGCCCTGCTTAAGTATTTTTTTTTGCACAAATGCACCCAGATTATTATCTTATTCTGAAGTGACACTTCATCCCTGGTCAGTCCCTCAATCTCAGAAAATGTTGGACCTTTCGAACCATATATGAAAATCTATCTTCGATTGATATTATGCACAACTGGTTTAGGTCACTTTTCCTCTGCCGCATCTTTCAACAAAACATTATATTTAGTTCATATTATTGATTTTGAAGCTATTGTTGTTTTAATCTTTTGAGAGATGCCATGATATGATATCCCTTGATATGATATGAAGAAATGCATACAAGGAGCTTCCCCTCTATCAACGTGTGGACTGGATAAAATACCACAGAGATTACCTGCCATGGCTCCACATTTGAGATCCTCTTTTCACGCTTCAACATCTCTGGTTGCTCTCCTAATCCATAAATGGCATGCAATGCATGTGCCACAGCATAAATGGTATTGTTGTCACTTTCACCTTCCATGTTCATTTCAAAAATAAAATCTGGAAGATCCTGTAAATTCTCCTTTTCTGTACATTGCATTTGCCCTTTTGGAGGGTCCTTGCCTGGTTTGGGTATATGACAATCAAAGAGTATTTCCCACCAATTTAGGAGAAAGACGTCCCCTTTTTTAATCAACTGGTCTAAAGATAGGAGGAAGTGGCTGAATTCTGAGACATCAACAGCACTGTCCCTAAACTGAAAAGCCCCTTGCAAAGTCTTTACACCTTCAAAAATATCTCCAACCAGAGTAAATTTCCAATGAGATGTTAGGATCCAAACATTCTGTATCTTTCTATGTTTTACACAAAAATTCAGAGCTGTCAAAAAATTTGCCATATCAGTGGAGTCTCCAAGCAATAAAATAACTTCAGCTTTAAACAAAATTTTGAACATTAATTTATTTATTAAATCAATAAATTTTTTAGATTTCCATTTTTCATTGAAGGCCAAGCAGATCTCCTTCTCCTTGAACATTGGCATCAGAGTTGAGATGAAATATTCTCTACTGTCATCTTCAGAGGTCACAAGGCCAACCCAGTTCCACTGAAAATACAGGAGCAGCTCGACTAAAGTCACACACTCAGGAAAGTCACTGGGATTAATCCGGAAGAAGGAAGGATAAACCGGTCTGTCTTCCTGAGGAAACTCAAAGCCAGCACCAAGCTGAAGAAAAAGAAATTCCTCTTTCAAAGACAAAGTAAATTTTTGTGATGAGTTTAGGGAGTTACCATTGCATGCTTTTTTATCTACCTGTCAGGTTGACTTAATTCGATTAAAGTTAGCTTAAGTTTCTTCACTTCCTAGGAAGAGATGCTAGTTTCATATTTTGTCTAGTTGTGAGATGTTAGAGACCAAGAAATTGTTAACTTGATGTAGGTAATAAATTGCAGTGAAATGGTGGCTAAACTTTTAAGAAAATTAGAAATTAATTCTTCTCGGGAAATACAGCATTTCAGAATTATTTCATTATTGGTCTGTTGGGGTTATATATCTTGAAACATAAAATATAAAAATGAATTCAACTATAGGATATCCCTCTCAGCAAAATTGCTTTCATCCTTGACTTTGTGTGTGCTTCTGTTATTTGTCTACTCCATACTGTATCCAGTGGAGCCCCCTTACCTGTGGGACCTTGTAGATGTTGAAGAAGGATGCCATCTTCCTTGAGGATTTGGAGTTATCACCTCCAATGACAGAGAGCAGTGGGTCCTGCCTGTCACATTTATAATCTGGAACCATTTGGCCTCTTGTGAAGAGAAAGGAGAGGCTGATTAAAAAAATCTTCCTCTCCATCTGAAAATTGTCACAAATCTGGAAGCCAAGTGTGATGTTGGGGAGGAGATACAAATCTTTGTTGATCTCTGTGATAGCAAACACTAACGCAAGGAATTGCTGATACTTCTTGAGTATGGGTCTATAGTAAAGAAAATATTGGAAACATTACAGGGAAATGTGTGTGTGTGTGTGTGTGTGTGTGTGTGTGTGTGTGTGTGGTTTAAATTTGCCTGGAGATATTTTTGATGCTGTTTGGAATAGCAAGTCCCAGATTTCATTGAGCGTTTTTTATTGATGCTCTTGGATTAAAATTGTGTGGCTCAGTGACAAAGGGAAAAGGCAAGCTGTTCCATTGATTACCGTATTTGCCGGCGTATAAGGCGACTTTTTGCCCTGAAAAACATGCCTCCAAGTGGGGGGTCGTCTTATACGGCGATATATAACAAGGTCGTCTTATCGCCAGCAAATACGTTGTCACTCGGTGCAAGAGCGACGGGCGGAGCTCCGCAACGAAGCCCCTTCAAGCCCAGCCGAGTCTCTCTTCCTCCTCCTCCCCACCCACCCACCCACCCACTCCGCTCGTGCGGCGGACAGGCAAACTCCAGGCTTTGCCCCCATCCCTCACCTCCTTCCATCCCCTCCACCCCCAGTGGCAGAAACTTCGCCGCACGTGGGGACGAGTGGAGGGTGGGAGCGCGACGCAGCTCAAAGCTGAGAAAGCGCCATCCTTGCTTTTGTGCCGGGAAGAGTTCGTGTTTTTGTTTTTGTTTTTCTCCCAGGAATGGGATGCTGCTCGTGTGATTTTCTTTGGGAAGTTTTCTCTTCCCGGTTTCAGCCTTTGCTCCGAATCCTCCCCCCATTCACTTCTGGAAAGGATGCTTGTGTAACTCTTTTCCTAAGCGTTGCTGGGGTGGAGGGGGCAGTGTGCAGCGTGAGCGAGAGGCTCTTTTCCTTTCTCCCTGAGCGCAAAACCGTCTGCCTTCTTCTCTCTTGGACGGACCGAGCAAGGCTAATAAGATAATAATAAGATAATAAGATAAGATCCTAAGCGCGTTGTGGAAACAGATCTGGATCTCATTGGAGAAAGGTAGCAAATGAATGAACTGGACTTTTGGCAAGCCTCGGGGTAGGAACTCGGCGCTTTCTGGAAAGTTAGTGAGCAGGAAAATAGACATCCTTTCCGCTTTCTCCCAGCGTGGGTATTTCATTATCCCTCCCTGTAAGAAGTAACAACCACAAAGCCAAGGGAAAAAACGATGCGCAGGAAAAAGCCACAGTAGGAAGCAAGATTTCTTCCCCCCACCCTCTCTCTGAAATAATTAATGTCGCAATCAGTGTGGTGCACCCTTGGAGACAAATTGGTTGGGGAGGTGGAAAGATATTAAGAAACAACTCGACTGTTTTTCGTCCAGTTTTATTTTTATTTATTTATTTTCCCTGAAAAAAGCAGATCGCTCAACGGTGTCACAAAGAAAGGGAGAGGAATTGGTGCCAGCCTTTCAGGCGAAGCTGCCTCTCTAAAGCATTTTGGTGGCTTTGTAAGTTTGGGGGAAAGGGGCGGGGTGTCAATCAAGAATTATATCCAGAATACCCCAAGTGTTACAACTTAACCGTATTTGCGGCGTATGACTTTTTGCCCTGAAAAACATGCCTCCAAGTGGGGGGTCGTCTTATACGGCGAGTATATAACAAACTCTATATTTTGAGTGGAAATGTTGGGGGCTCGTCTTATACGCCCAGTCGTCTTATACGCCCGGCAAATACGGTAATTGCTCCCACCATTAGGAAATTTCTCCTTAGTTCTAAGTTGCTTCTCTCCTTGTTAGTTTTCAACCATTGTTTCTCATCTTGCCGCTTTGGAAAATAGTTTAACCCCCCTTGACTTTGTAGGAACCCCTCAAATATTAGAACAGTGCTATCATGTCCCCCTTATTCCCTGTTTTTATTAGACTAGACATAACCCAACTCCTGTAACTGTCCTTTGTATATTTTAGCCTCGTGTTCCCTAATCATCTTGTGGCTCTTCTCTGCACTTTTTTTTAGAGTCTCCAAATCTTTTTTGTATTGTGATGACCAGAACTGGTCACTACAATACGAAACTGGTCTTATAACAGTACTAGATAATGAAAAACGATTAAGATTTCATTGAGATTTCTATGTTTTTCTATCCAAATGAACATTATGTCAACTTTTTTAGGCCACTACATTTCAAATTTCCTTCCTCACTTTTTATGTAGCCTATCATCTTCCTGATCTTGAGTTCTAGAATGGTTGAAAATTCTAGCCTGTTTTATGATAAAAGACAAGAACTGCCCTAGGACATTCAAATAGTAGGACAAGAGTTTTTGAAAGGAATCCCTGAATCCAGAACACAGGAAATAATTCATGCATCTTTCACTGCCAGGTGAAACTTACAAAACACGCAAACGAAGCCAGAATGGTTCCTCCTCAAAATGTGCGATGCTGGAGGAAATAAGAGTTCCCAAGGGTAAATTCCCACCAATAATGAGATCACCAGGTCTGTAATAGTTTTGTTTTCCATAAGGCTTGAACAAATTCCTCAACACACATACAGTTTGCTTTCTTTTAGCAGTAGTTGGAGGTAAGAGGCAGAAGAGAAGCAGCAGGAGAGGCAGCCCAGTCATTCTTGTCCTTCCTAAATCAGAAATCAAGATTTGTGCAGAAGCTGAATTGCAGGCATGAACAAAGAGTAAAATGAGGACAGCTGAGTCTCAGTCAACCTAAGAATGATTCTTTTCAAGACAAGACAAGGCAAGATAATTTGATAGATCCTGCCTCTAGTGAAAGATGTGTTCTGATCTAGGCTTCCCGCAAAAGCACTAAGCAGACTATTTGTCCTGGCAGAACCCCTTTTATTAAACAAAGGTGAATTTCTTGCATTCACATTGAGCCAAAGGCCTGGCAGTCTCTCAAGGATGTAATTAGTAGTACAGACCTTATCTCGCCTGGAGAGCTGCCAAGTAAATATTTTCAAAAGCAGTGCTGACAAGGAAGGGCTTGGCAGAGAGTCTCTGAGATGCAGACAGATCTTCACAATGATGGAACATATGAATTGTTTCCTGCAAAAGCCCCCTCCCCTTTTGCTTCTCTTTTCATCCCAATGGGAGGGGCCATTCACCGTCCACCTAGGCTTTACTCCCAAGTGGGCCCTTAGTTCATTAGAGTTCTTTTCTTTTGGCAACTCTGTACGTGCACAGGCTGGGAACTGGCTCCAGCTGCTCCCCTGCCTCACTGCTGCCCAACTCCAAAGGCAGCTGATGACTGCCAGCCTGCCCTGGCCCCATCTCTGCTTCCAATGAAGAGCCCTTGTCCAAGCCTTCCTCAATCTCCAGGACTGGCCCATGTTCCTCCCCAACCTCCTCACTGTTCGACTCTGCTGCTAGCTCCACTTGCTGCCGCCAGGCCACAACAAGACCTTGGAATGTATTTTAAAAGCAGAGAAGCTTTTGTGTGCTAAGGGAGATTGTCTTTGCTTAAGCGTGCTTGTATGTATGCTCTCTTGGACTTTGAGATGGTGACCCTAAACAACCATAACTCATCTATATGAGAAATACATATCTTAAATTGATTTGGCACTTTGATTATCCTTTTGAAAGCTCTTTCAGCTCTGGGAACCATTCTCTTCAAATACTCCATTTGAAGGCCAGAAGATAGATCAGCTAAAGGTCATTGCAAAATACCATGAATGATCCCAAAACAGGGTGTTCCTCTTGTTAGTACACGTCCCCATTGCAACTGGATTTGTCCTTTCTTTTGAGATTTCCACCATGTCTTTTTGTCAAAATAAATAATAGAAATGACTTTTCCACTAAGCCAGTGCAGTATCTGACATGTACACCCTCTGTTTGCAGTGTGACTGCTATTGTGAGACAACACAGGAGCACAATACAGCACACAGAGGCTTTGCCTTTTAACAGTGTTTTATATACAGGACTACTTTATACATCAATATACCTGTGAGGCACATACCAGGCAAGCAATCAGTCTTCATTACTCTGCATGGAGAATTACAATGGAGATGAATAGTAGGAGAGAGAGGTATACCCTCTTATGGCCTCATTTATATGCACAGCTTCTTAAAGTGGTAAAACCCTGTAGGATCCATCCTCAGTCATAAAGCGGCAATAACCATGCTGATTCATCCTCATTGCATCAGCCTTACAGCAGCTGGTCAGCTATTAAATCTCAATACCTTGACACCCTTCTTCACTTTTTTTTAAGTTTTATTGGGTTTTAACAAAACATAACAAATAAAACATCTTTTTTTGAGAACAGCATGATTCCAGGTTATCACATCTCCATACAGACATAATCTCAAATACATATTCATCTCATATATTCACTTTCATATCTTATCACTATTTTTTCAATTTCTCAATATTTTCCCCTTACTTTCCTTAATCTTCTTTTATAATTATCTCATTTCTTTCTAATTCAATTACATTTATTTTCCCAAATTTCTATATCTTTCTATTCATTATACTTATACTTTTGTTTGTCCTATTTACAATTTCATATATACTCTTCCATCATCATCATCCCAAAAGAGAGAGGGGAAAAATAATTCCCTCCCCTTCCAGGCATTGAAAAGCAAGATTCCCCCTATAGTTACCAATTAGAGTATGGCACCTTTGAATCTTATAATTACTGTCATATAAAATCTCATTAAATCTTTAATTTATTCATTATGGAATTATAACATTCAGTTTCTAACATGTATTTTATATCATATAACTCTCATCAACTGAATTCCGCTTGGTACTTTGCCTTAAAAATACACACAAAATTCATATATATATATGACACAATACATATATATATGACACAATACATATATATATGACACAATACAGAAGCCTGATGATGGCAGATGAGATTCTGCTGAAACGTTGCTACAACTTTAAAAGAACTACAATGACGTGGGAGAATACCCGAACCAAGCCGAACACCATACATGTAAGTACCCACGAAAACTTAAGAAAACATATATATATACATATAAATACATATAAATACTAGCCTATATAAATACATATATATACTGATATATATTTGATATATTGTGTTCCTGTATAGGCTTTATATATATATATATATATTTGTATAGGTTTCATATATATATATATATATATATAGGTATCAGGGGATCTGTTTGTGCCCAGGTTATATATATGGATCTTTGGTTATTCGGGTTTTCTCCCGCGTAAGATTGGAAGTATCTAGGCAGCGTTTCGATGAAGTCTCATTCATCATCTTCAGGCTTCTGTCTTCAGCTCTGTGCTTCTCAGAGTGATGTGAGCTTGCAGCTGCTTCTTCCTTTTAACTGCTAGTGGGGGTGTGACTTGATTGGGTGGGGGCTTGGCTGTGTTCTGATTGGGTGGGGGTGTGTTCTGATTGGTTGGGGTTTGGCTGTGTTCTGATTGGTTGGGGGTTGGCCATGTTCTGATTGGCTGGAGGTGTGTTCTGTTCAGGTGGGGGCTTGGTTGTGCTCAGGTTGGTCTTAGATACTGGGGGATTTGAGCTGGTGAGCTGTGATCTTGCTGTTTGGCTTGAGTTCGTGGTCGTGCTGCATCTTTATGGTGGGGGTCAGTTCGCTTCATGTATGGCTCAGAGGGGTTTGAAGTGGGTAGTGATGCAGCTGCAGTGCGGCTTCTGGTCTGTGGTCATGTCTCATCTTCTGTGTGGGTGTGAGTCTGCTTTTTACGTGGAAGTGTGGTGGTGGCATCTTGTGTGACCCTCGTGGGTGTGGGTCTGGTGTCATTCATCATGTTAGGTACTCGTCTGTTCATGAGGCGGGTTTCCAAATGTCTGGTAAGCGGGAGGTGTCATCTCTTTTATTCATGCTGTGTGGGCGTTTTTCTATCTCTATGGCTTCTCTGATTATTCTGTTGTTGAAGTGTTCGGTTTTGGCGATAGTTCTGGTATTTTTAAAGTCAATCTCATGTCCTGTGGCTTTGAGGTGTTGGACCAGGGAAGAGGTCGGTTCTTCTTTTTGATTGAGTTCTTATGTTCTTCAACGCGTGCACTTATTCTTCTGTTAGTTTGTCCAATGTATGTGGTGGGACAGGCGGTGCAAGGGATTTCATATACTCCTCGGTTTTCTAACTTCGATTTTGTCTTTAGGGTTTCTTAGGATGGTGGATATTTTTCTGTTTGTGCAGAATGCTGTTTTAATGTTGTGTTTTTGGAGGATCTTGCTGATTTTGTCTGTAGTGCCTTTTATATATGGGAGGAGGGCTTTGCCATTCTCTTGTTCTCTGTCTTGGATTTTGGTTGGGGTTTCTTTTTGGATTAGGTGGGTAATCTTCTTTCTTTGGAATCCATTGGCCGTGAGTACCTTGGTGAGAGTGTTTAATTCAGTTTTTAGGTGTTGTTCATCAGCTAAGCATTTTGTTCTGGAGATGAGTGTCTCAGCTACGGAATTGATCTGTGCTGGGTGGTGGTGTGAGAGTGCATGTAGATAGCGGTTTGTATGTGTTTTCTTCTGGTAGATGGTGTGTCCTAGGGAGCCATTGGTTTTTGTATACCAAGACATCTAGGAAGGGAAGTTGATTGTTAGCTTCTGTTTCCATGGTGAATTGTATTTTGGGGTGTAGGCTGTTGAGGTGTGTGAGGAAGTTGTTCAGATTTTCTTTCCCGTGTGGCCAGATTATGAAAGTGTCATCTACGTATCTGAGCCAGAGTTTGGGTTTGTGATCATATTTTTCTAGAGCTTGTGTTTCAAAGTGTTCCATGTAGAGGTTTGTGATGACAGGTGAGAGGGTGATCCCATGGGTGCTCCTTCTATTTGTTTGTATTTTTGTCCGTTGTAGGTGAAGTATGTATTGGATAGACAGTGGTTGGTCAGATCTAGGATGTGCTGGGGAGGGTTGTATTTGTTTTGGATGGCTGTCAAGGCTTCTTTTATTGGCACTTGGGTGAAGAGGGATATGACATGAAGCTCACTAGTAGGTCGCTGGGTTGTAAGTTTTGTTTCTTTATGATCTCGATGAACTGGAATGAGTTTCTTACATGTGAGTTGATGGATTCTGCATAGGGCTGTAGTTGTTTGGCGAGAAATTTGGCTAGGTTTTGTAGAGGTGAGCCTAGGGAGCTGACTATTGGTCTAAGTGGAGTTCCTTCTTTGTGTATCTTGGGAGACCATAAAGCTTAGGGCATCTGGATGATTTCTCTCTGGGTATGATTCTTTGCTGGATTTCTTCACTGATGAGGGAGGCTTTTATTTTGGATCTGGTGGTTTTTTCTAGGTAGGTGGTGGGGTCTGTCTTTAGGGGTTTGTATGTGGGGTCTAGGAGTAGGTTGGTTAACTTGGTTTGGTAGTCAGATGTGTTCATAAAAACACAACATTAAAACAGCATTCTGCACAAACAGAAAAATATCCACCATCCTAAAAACCCTAAAGACAAAATCGAGTTAGAAAACCAAGGGTATCACGAAATCCCTTGCCGCCTGCCCACCACATACATTGGACAAACTAACAGAAGAATAAGTGCACGCGTTGAAGAACATAAGAACTCAATCAAAAAAAAAGAACCGACCTCTTCCCTGGTCCAACACCTCAAAGCCACAGGACATGAGATTGACTTTAAAAATACCAGAACTATCGCCAAACCGAACACTTCAACAACAGAATAATCAGAGAAGCCATAGAGATAGAAAACGCCCACACAGCATGAATAAAAGAGATGACACCTCCCGCTTACCAGACATTTGGAAACCCGCCCTCATGAACAGACGGTACCTAACATGATGAATGACACCAGACCCACACCCACGAGGTCACACAAGATGCCACCACCACATTTCCACGTAAAAAGCAGACTCACACCCACACAGAAGATGAGACACGACCACAGACCAGAAGCCGCACTGCAGCTACATCACTACCCAGTTCAAACCCCTCTGAGCCATACATGAAGCAAACTGACCCCACCATGAAGATGCAGCACGACCACGAACTCGAAGCCAAACAGCAAGATCACAGCTCACCAGCTCAAATCCCCCAGTAACTAAGACCAACCTGAGCACAACCAAGCCCCATCTGAACAGAACACACCTCCAGCCAATCAGAACATGGCCAACCCCCAACCAATCAGAACACAGCCAAACCCCAACCAATCAGAACACACCCCCACCCAATCAGAGCACAGCCAAGCCCCACCCAATCAAGTCACACCCCACTAGCAGTTAAAAGGAAGAAGCAGCTGCAAGCTCACATCACTCTGAGAAGCACAGAGCTGAAGACAGAAGCCTGAAGATGATGAATGAGACTTCATCGAAACGTTGCCTAGATACTTCCAATCTTACGCGGAGAAAACCCGAATAACCAAAGATCCACATACAAATACCCATGAGAAACTCAGAAAACAAATATATATATATATATATATATATATATATATATATATATATATATATATATATATATATATATATATATATATATATATATGTGTGTATGTGTATGTGTATGTTGTGTATGTGTATGTGTATGTGTATGTGTATGTGTATGTGTATGTGTATGTGTATGTGTATGTATATGTATATGTGTATGTGTATGTGTATGTGTATGTGTATGTGTATGTGTATGTGTATGTATGTATGTATGTATGTATGTATGTATGTATATATGATTCTTTGGTTATTCGGGTTTTGTCCCGTGGAAAATTGGAAGTATCTAGGCGACGTTTCAATGAAGTCTCATTCATCATCTTCAGGCTTGTGTCTTCGGCTTTGTACTTCTCGGAGTAATGTGAGCTTGCAGCTGCTTCTTCCTTTTAACTGCTAGTGGGGGTGTGACTTGATTGGGTGGGCACTTGGCTGTGTTCTGATTGGGTGGGGGTGTGTTCTCATTGGTTGGGGGTTTGGCTGTGTTCTGATTGGTAGAGGGGTTGGCTGTGTTCTGATTGGGTGGGGGTGTGTTCTGTTCAGGTGGGGGCTTGGTTGTGCTCAAGTTAGTCTTAGTTGCTGGGGGATTTGAGCTGGTGAGCAGTGATCCTGTTGTTTGGCTTCGCGTTCGTGCTCGTGCCACATCTTCATGGTGGGCATCAGTTCGCTTCATGTATGGGTCAGAGGGATTTGAAGCGGTAGTGATGCAGCTGCGGTACAGCTTATGGTCTGTGGTCCATGGCCCAATCAGAACACAGCCAAGCCCCCACCCAATCAAGTCACACCCCCACTAGCAGTTAAAAGGAAGAAGCAGCTGCAAGCTCACATTACTCCAAGAAGCCCAAAGCCGAAGACACAAGCCTGAAGATGATGAATGAGACTTCACATCCAGGCAACTGGTATTGATTTCTTTGTAAATCTTTCACATTTCCTTCCTCACTTATTGTGCTATTTATCATCTTCCTGATGAAACTGGAACATTCTAGACTATCATGGAAACTTTTGTGTGGTAGTAGAGTTTACCTTTCTTTTAGTTTGTTTGTATTCTCATGAAGTTTGAGGTGGTGAATCCATTGGCTGTGAGCCTTTGGACAAGAAATTGTAGTTATAAAAATTATGTTAATGGTACTGAAACTATGGTCAGTTTAGAAAGGGACTGCAAAATACCACATTTGCAACTCTAGGCAGCCATGACTCATCACATGAGAAATATTCTGAGCAGCTTTGGCAGTATGATTGTTCTTTTGAAGGCTGTTTCAGCTCTGGAACACTGCTGTTCACAATGCCCCGCTGGAGCCCATAAGGTAGATTTGCTCAAGGCCATTACAAAATACCCTTCATGATTCCAAAACAGGTGACTATGGAAATTCTCAATCATCCAGGTCATGGTTTTCCCAAAGATGCTTTTCAAAATGCAACTGGAGTTTGATTCTTTTTCCTTGAAAATGTTTTGCTTCTCAAGCAGGAATTGAAGTTAGAACTGAAGAAACTTCTTGGATGAGAAGCAAAATGTTTTTTGGGGGGAGGGGGGAGGGGGAAGCCTTCCTCACTTATTGTGCTGTTTATCATCTTCCTAATGAAACTGAAACATTCTAGCCTACTTTAGAAGAATGGGTCTTTATCCAGGAATGCACCAAGACTTCTCAACTGAAGCAGAACCTGCAAACATCAGTAGAATAATAATTTATGAACGAAGTCCCCTGAATCCTGGGATCTTGGAGTCTTAGTGGACAACCAGCTAAATATGAGCCAGCAGTGTGCAGCAGCAGCCAAAAAAGCCAATGCAATCCTAAATTGTATTAACAGAGGGATACAGTCAAGATCCAGGGAAGTACTAATACCACTCTATAAAGCCTTAGTAAGGCCATATCTAGAGTCCTGCATCCAGTTTTCGTCACCACATTATAAAAAAGATGTTGAGACTCTAGAAAAAGTACAGAGAAGAGCAACCAGGATGATTAGGGGACTGGAGGCTAAAACATACAATGAACGGTTGCAGGAACTGGGCTTGGCGAGTCTAGTAAAGAGAAGGACCAAGGGAGACATGACAGTGATCTTCCAATATTTGAGGGGCTGCCACAGAGAGGAAGGAGTCAAGCTATTTTCTCAAGTGCCTGTAGGTCAGACAAGGAATAATGGATGGAAACTGAACAAGGAGAGATTCAACCTGGAAATAAGGAGAAACTTTCTGACAGTGAGAACAATCAACCCATGGAACAGAAGTTGCCCTCGGAAGTTGTGGGAGCGCCATCACTTGAGACTTTCAAGAAGAGTTTGGACTGCCATTTGTCAGAAATGGTGCAGGGTCTCCTGGTTGGGTGGCGGGTTGGACTAGATGATCTACAAGGTCCCTTCCAACTCTGATTATCTGTTATCTGAATTCTAAGCAAAGCAGAATTCCCCCCCCCCAAATATTTTTATTGTACTTTTCCTTTGTTATACATCACATATTAGTACTTGTTATTGTACAATTTTCTTGGTTATGCATCGGATTTCATTATTCACAGTAACAGTATTCCATCTGGGTGCAATCTCCACATTCTTAATTACATACCAATAATAAATCTTATACATACAGTAGTTATAGCCAATTTACTGCGTATAATCCTAATGTTTATTTATCTTAGTTATTCTCTATTCATTAGGTATCTATGTTTACATATCTAGATTTCTAATTTCTGCCATTATTTCTACTATAGCATAGTTCCCAAATCAAAAAGGTAATATTCTCCCTATTTCTAATTTCTATGAGGACTAATTCTTGATGGTATAGCTTGTGTGTTAAACAATATTCTGCATTTATCCCTCATCTCTTCCCTGTTTTCATATCTCAACTCTTCTTGACTTCTTGATATTCACAGTAACAGTATACTGTCTGGGTGCAATCTCTACATTCTTAATTACAGACTGATAATAAATCTTTTACATACAATAGTTATAACTATTATTCTCAATATCTATTCATCTTCATCTTCACTTATCCTTGTTATGAATTTTACATTGTATGTTTACGTCTTCTATTCATTTTTATCTGTAGTCCATTAATACTATCAAACAACTATAAAACCAAGTTGGCATTACAATTATAATCAATTAACTGCCAAATAATCCTAGTTTCCTAATCTTAGTTATTCTCTATTCATTAGGCATCTATGTTTAGATATCCAGATTTCTAATTTCTGCCATTATTTCTACTATAGAATAGTTCCCAAATAAAAAAGGTATTCTTCTCCTAATTTCTAATTTCTATTCTTTATACCACAAATGATTTTTGTTGTTTTCCACTAGTACAAATCATGTTTACATTTTCAACAGCATTTTGCATTGACATACATACAATTTTATCATACATTTTCTATCCTTATTTATGTTTGTTATTAATATCTATCTTTATCTACTTTACATTTCTACATATCTATATATCATTTCCTTAAGGGTTCTTCTTTTATCTCCCTATGGTTCCTTGTCATCATTTCCTGCAAAACTTGGATGGTCAATAATATTTTTTTTAATAAGATGTTTGTTTCCCCTTGCAATCCCATTGTACCTTATTTTAGTTAATTTAAAATTTAACTCAGTAATCAATCAGAAACTCTTCTAATTCATTCCCTTTCAGGTGAAACATACCTTCTTGCTAATTCTTGTGTTTGATGGCTTACTGTCAAACTCTATCATTTCAAAGAGAGAAAACTTTTCCAGGAGCAAATTCCCTCCAATAATGAGATCCCCAGACCGGTAGTAGTCTTGCACAGTTTGTAGAGGGTTCCTCACTACACATATGGTTTGCATTATCTTATGAGTTGTTGAAGGCAGGAGCTAAAAGAGGAGCAGCAGGAGAGCCAGCCCATTCATAATTCTCACCTTCCTTCCTAGACCATATATCAAAGCTGAACTGCAGGTTCCTTCCACAAGGCTTTAGCAGAGAAGAAGCAGACTGTGCCACATGGATGGCCTTGAGGCAAATTAATATGAAGTGTGTTTTCTCTTACCTAGTTTGAGTTGTTACTGAAGACAAAATTGAGCCCAGTTAAGTTTCATGGATCACAAGAAATTGCTTGTTTGCTAAACAACCTAAGATGGCATGGCCAGCTCCCCTTGGGAGAGCTCAGACATTATTTCATTTTAGCAACTTTTATCTTGGAAGACTTGTGGGTAAACATCTATGTGGGATACATTAAGAATTACTGTACTTCTGATAATTGCAAGGAAGAGTAACATCCTACCCACTTAGCAACAGCTTCGCTTCCTGGGCCAGAAGGGGAAAAACATGTTTGTGTCTCTTGTTCTTCATCCAAAGAGGAGACGGAATTGAGGGTCAGGGTTCAGGTAATATTTGGCTAACCTCAAACACCTGAGCACTTGCATCCAAGATGGAGTGTGGCCTGTGCCAGAGTCTTTTTCAGATAGGGCTAAGCATGGTATTGAATTGTAACCTTGTAAAAGTGTTCAATAATCTGGAAAAAATGGATTATTTATTCTTATATGGTTAGGGATGATATAGAAGCTCATTTCTCTTATCTCTTGTGAGAAAAGGGCAACTAGGCTTTAAAGTTAGTATAGGCCTCTGCTTAATTGAAGGCTTTAAATTAAGTATATATAATAACAGTGGCTGAGCTGATTTTGCAAGCATGGTGAAATATTTGCAAACTGCTGAGCTGATTTTGCAGGCACAGCAATATGTTTGCCTGGATGATACAGAATGGAAGGATTTATATTCCTTGCGGGCAGCTGGTCATTTGCATTCTTTTAGAGTCATTGAGGCCACTTGTAGGTTTATCTGTGTGGTCAGGATTTCCTGAGTATTAGAAATAGGTGTGGAGCCTTCTTGGCTGCAGGATGTTTTCTGCCCTGTGTCCCTTCCCTGCTGAAGACAGATGCAGGTTGTTGGGGATGAGTCTGTGTTGTCTGTATCTCAACCTGAAGAGCAAATGGTTCCTGTAGTCTGCATTTTTTTCTGGAAACCCATTCATACTCCCACACCATTCAAGGAGTGTTCATCCCAAAGTGCACAGCTATATATCCATGGAGATTCTCAGCCAACCAGCTCATGGCTGCCCAAGTTGTGCTTTTTCAAGAGGCAATGGACTCTCTGGTTTTTCTTTGAAGATGTTTCAGTTCACTGGAAGAACTTCAAAATCAGACCGGGGACAGATGCTGCAGTAGAAAATCTATCTTTGTGGCCACTAAGAATTGACACTCATTTGATAGTTTATAAACAACCATTTTCACTATTCATAGATAAACCTCCAAGTTGCCTCAATGACTCTGAGAAAGAATACTAACAACCAAAGGACTGCAAGAAGATAAATTCTTCCATCTTCCACGATTCAGCAAGAACTGAAGAAGCTTCATTAGAAGTGCAACATCTTCAAAAAGTCCAGTTGCCTTTAAAAAAAACACCTTTGGAACAGCCATGACCTGGATGTCTGAGAATCTCCATAGACATAAACACAATGCTGCCAGCCAATCAAGATACAAAAAGAGCCAAAAAACAGACAGAAGATATTAGAGACACCAATCAAGCAGAACACAGCAAACTCTGAGACCAATAAACACAGACCAAGACTCCCAACCAATCAGGATGAAGAAAAAACCATTCTGGCACAGCAATAGGCTGCCCCAAATTTAAATCTGAAACCACTGTAAAAGTCTGACTCACAGACGGACACAATACAGAAGCCTGATGATGGCAGATGAGATTCTGCTGAAACGTTGCTACAACTTTAAAAAGAACAACTACAATGACGTGGGAAAATACACGAACCAAGCCGAATACCATACATGTAAGTACCCGCGAAAACTTAAGATGACGTGGGAAAATACCCGAACAAAGCTGAAGGCCATATATATATATATATAAGCCTTATGATGG
>NC_142009.1:339466199-339502115 GCF_049901735.1 Notechis scutatus | reverse complement strand
ATCCAGATGATGTTGATGGATGGATGGATGGATGATGGATGGTAACTAGAGATGGATGGATGGGTGGGTGGATGGGTGGATAGATAGATAGATAGATAGATAGATAGATAGATAGATAGATAGATAGATAGATAGATAGATAGATAGATAGATAGATAGATAGATAGCTAGAGATAGATAGATAGAGATGGATGGATAGATGGATGGGATGAAGGATGAGCTAGAGAGGGATGATGGATATGGATGGATGGATGGATGGATGGATGGATGGATGGATAGATAGATAGATAGATAGATAGATAGATAGATAGATAGATAGATAGATAGATAGATAGATGGATGGATGGATGAATGGATGATAGGTAGAGATAGATGGATGGATGGATGGATGGATGGATGGATGGATGGATGGATGGATGGATAGATAGATAGATGATAGATCGATAAAATGGCCCTATACCAAATGAGAGCTTAAATGTGTTATACTCAAAGCAGCTTTTTCATAAAACATCTTCCTCATTTTCTGATTAAATAGATCTGTTTTCCACTTAGAAGGATGTCGGGTAATCCCAGGAGAGAATTAACCTTTTCCTGAATTTGCAGGATTTCCTTCCAGCTTACCTCTGTGGCCCAGGTGATTGCATTGGAATTAATGGTGAAATCTTGGCCTGGAAGAGCCCCGGGATTTATCTGTCCAACTTTCACAGGGACAAAAGATCGATTGGGGAGGAGAACCCAGTTGAGAAGATCGTAACGAGCAGATCCCAGTCCATTTTCTGAGAAGGAGATTTCCTCTCCAGCACTGTTGTTGAACTGGATGTTCCTCAAATAGGGAAGAAGCTGAAATAAAAGAGACACTCAGAAATTGGAGTACTTGACTTAGAACTACAAATGAGACATCAGGGAGTCTATCGGTCAACCCTGAAGTTGACCTGGCTAAAGCCATTTTGAGGCTTTCATGTTGCCACACTGGAACTGAGGGATAAGGAGGGGAGCTGGAGTTTTGTAGCCAAAACAAAATACTTTCTCATGGGAACCAAGGACATTTCCAGAGGTGGTCAGAGAAAGGAAGAGTGAAGATACCAGGCAACTGGATGGCACCTTAACTGGACCATGCAACTGATTGTTTGGGAAAGGGGGAACACTTTTATTTTTAATTAGGTGAAAACTGTGAGAACTTTCAGAGTTGGTTTTCACCATATGGTGATATGATGTGCCTAATAAAACTATTCTTTGAGGAAATTTTAGACCTAGACAACCTAGAACTATGCCACCTTCGGTCCGATCTAAGTATAGTCTATAAAATCATACATTGCAATGTCCTACCTGTCAATGAATACTTCAGCTTCAACCACAACAACACAAGAGCACACAACAGATACAAACTCAAGGTAAACCGCACCAAACTTGATTGCAGGAAATACGACTTCAGCAACAGAGTGGTCAATGTCTGGAATACTCTACCTGTCTCTGTGGTTTCTTCCCCAAACCCCAAAAACTTTAACCTTAGACTGCCTACTATTGACCTCATCCCTTTCCTAAGAGGTCTGTAGGGGGCGTTCATAAGCGCACCAATGTGCCTACCGTCCCTGTCCTAGTGTTTCTTTTTATTTTTCTTATATGTATCCATTTCATGTATTGATAACTATGTTTATACTTATACTTACTATCTTACAATCACAAATAAATAAACAAACAAACAAATAAATAAATAAATACAGAAGTGGGGTAAGATTACTGAACTAGCCTGTAGTTTCCGGAAGAAGTTAGATCCATTGATGTAGAAGTATCCAGAATTAATGGGAGAATAGTGAGAAGCTAAGACTTGGTGTGACAAAAGAAAGTCCTTTTCTACATGAAACGTAGCATTACAAGCCATCAGAGTAATGAGATGAGAAGATGAATTTAGTCCAGCTATAAAGATAGAGAACCCTAGCATTATTTCTCCACAAGTTCAGCCCAAATTGTCATCTTGACAAAGTGTACTTTGCCTTCAGGAATATGGAGAAAAAGTTGACTTTTTATTCAATGTGACAAGCTGTTCTTCACCACTGAAGTGCCAAAGGACTTGAGAAGGTAATCAGAGGGAAATTGATTCATCAAATAGAATCGATGTGCCTAATTAAGAAGGAACATCAACAGAGGTTAGGTGGGATTTTAATCTTCAAGACTGCCATTCTCACATTGCCCTAAGAAAAAATAAAGACCATCAAGGGAAACACTCACAGAGAAAGGACATCCCAATCCCCAGGAGGCTCCTGTGGGAGCTGTAGTACTATAGTAATGGAGAGAGGTAGGTTTCCACCAATAATGAGATCTCCAGGTCTATAATAGTCTTTTTGTTCTTGGAAAGGTCTCCTCCAGAAACAGTTTGGCCTCAGGTCCATCTGGACAGCTGCAGGCAAGGTCCACAGCAACACTAAAAGCCAAATCATTGGCCACTGAAAAAGACCTTCTTCTAGATCAAGCTGACAAAGAATGTTGCAGGGAAAGTGATGCTCTGGTGACTTCAGAGGACTAAAGTGACACTTTAAGTCTTCAGGATGAGCATCCATCTCAGCTGCAACTCTCAAGGGACTTGGCCATATTATTTGAAGCATGCAAAATAAACATGTTTTGACCAGACACAAATCTCTTTATGCTTAGGGAGGGTTAACCTCTGGAAATCCACTGAGATGAAGTAAGAATTACTAGTGTTTTATGAATCCTGGGAGAGAGATATGTCCATAGAATTCTTCCAAAGTCATGGGAGAATTATCCCCATAACTTTGGAGTCCATGGCATTTTGACAAGAGAGGAAAAAAACTATTTCTGCAACCACAGTTGTGTGCCTCTGACTGTGAAATATGCAACTGTAATCGGAGAGGAATGCAAATTTAGAGTTGAAAGCAAACTTGGGGAATCAGCCAGTTCAATTCTCTTAATGTAGGATCTAATTGGAGCAAACTCTTTAAAATCTATTTGGGATTGATTGCTTTTGCTGTGATTACCAAACCCTTTGTCAACTCTGAAGCTGGCCTGACTGAAGGCCATCTTGGAATCTTCAGTATTGCCAAAATGGTGCTGAGGGAGAGGGAGCGTGGGGAATAGAGATAGATGGGGTTTTGTAGAAGGCAAAATAGTTTCCCTGAGAACAAAGGACATTCCACAGGTGACTGAAGAAAGGAAGAGTTGCCAAGCAACTGAACAACAACTTGATTGGATAATGTGACTGATTGTTTGGGAAAGGGGGAAAACTTTTAATTAGGTGAAAACCATGGGAACCTTTAGAGTTGGTTTTCACCAGTTTGTGCCAATATGATATGCCCAATAAACCTATTCTTTGAGGAACCTTCTTGCCTTGGAGTTCTCTTTGCTATGGGTGTATTACTTGGAATCCTGACACCCTTTTCATACCAAGAACTGGAACAATCCACCATGGCCTTTGTCCTAGTGGTGTTTCCCAAACCAGCCAATGAAGATATGTTTCAGCTATGATGTACCTAGATGGTTTTTAATAATCACACAATTTCTTCTTTCTTTTATGGCTTAGTTGTATTCTGCCCAAACTCTCTCTTATTTGAGTAGGTCACCAATATTTTAAATTAACTATTTCAAAACCAATCACTTTGACCGATGGATGATTTTCTAAGGACCAAATCAAGACCACTGTTCTGCTCTACATAATTATTCAGTCCCTAACCTTTGAACCAGAAGGGGTTAACTTTTTTTGAGTGACAATTTATTTATTTGTTTGTCAAGCATGTACAAGAAAACAAGCATAGGTATGAACAGAAACATGAACAAAGGAAGTAACCACAAATAAATGGGGACAGTAAGACCGGGACAGTAGGTACGCTGGTGCCCTTAGGCACGCTCCCTTTATGGACCTCTTAGGAATGGGGTGAAGTCCACGGTAGATGCTTGATGTTGAAGCTGGGAGGGTTTGAGGCTGTAACAATGGAGTCAGGTAGAGCATTCCAGGCATTGACCACTCTATTGTTGAAGTCGTATTTTCTGCAATCAAGTTTGGAGCTTGAGTTTGCATCGATTGTTTGCCCAATCATCAATTGTAATACCCAATCCTCACCCTTCCAGACCAAATCATCCTAAGAGATTATAATGCCCAGTTTTACATCACCCTCCTACTCAGCCATAAGGAGTTATTGCCATCAAACAAGCAGGGTATCTTACTGGGTTACCTAGGATTGGAGACCATGCTCTGCTCTGCGTATTCACTCTGGAATGGTAGATGAGAAGTCAGACTTGTGGGTTTGGCTCTGTGGGGTGCTGTAGGGTTGGCTCTTTCCCTATTCTTGAAAGTTCATGAAACATATATCATACAAAGTTGTTCTTCTTTTCTCTCTGACCAAGATTGAGCTTTTCTAATGATTCCATTAATAAACACTCAACTATTTATCCTCATAATAATCTGACAGGATAAATAATAGCAGAGACATGAAAAGACCCCTTAATATTCAGTCCATGTGGTATTATTTATTAATGAAGTATGTGGGGTCCTTGGTGCTTCCTGAGATTGATTGTTTCCTCTTCTTTGTGTCAGCCCCTCAAATACTGAAACACTGATATTATGAACCACTAGCCCTTCTTTTCTCTGGACTAGCCAAACCCAGTTCTTGCAACAATTCTTCATATATTTTAATCTCCAGGCATTTAATCATTTTAGTTGCTCTTCTCCACCATTTTTCCAAATCTCAACCTCTTTTTTGTAATGTGGTAATTTGTAATGTAATGAATTTCGAGAAACTGTGGAGAGCTGTAGAAGGCCTAGGGGTGCTAACACATTTGGTGCAGTTCTGTACACAAATCAGGAAGCCATTGTGCAAATACCACAACGATTCATTCAAGATAGGGAAAGGAATGTGGAAAGGTTGTATTATTTAACCTTTCTTATTTACTATGAAGGGACTGTGTATGGTCAACTTGTATGTTAAAGTGATCATGAGGAAGCTGGAACTTGAAGAATCAAAAATCAGAGTAAAGGCTGAAAGAAGGAGCATTAATCATTTTTCATATGCTAATGAAAGTTAAATGATAGTTAAATGATAGTTAAAAACACTGATAGTGAACACAACCCAAAACCTTATTAAGACACTCAAGTTTATTTTCAGATTGATTATGGGGGCTCACTTGGGACTATGGTTGTTAATCAAAAATGGAAGAGTGGGTGATTATTGCTGATTAACAGAAATGTTGTGATTAGTCACATCATTTGATTTCCAAATACTAAAAGAAAAAAGCCCTCGCTCATTTCTCTACTTTTAAGAAATCAGATCAAATAAAAAATGTCCTAAACTCACAACAAAAGTTCCCAATCTATGCATAAGTCAGTGGTTCTTTTGCCTCATTATATTCTCTCTACAATTCAGACTGGGCCTCAGTAAGATAATGTAGCATTTGGGGGAAAAGATACAAGCCAAGAGACCAGTCCCAGAGGCCAAGATGGAGAAGATCTCCACAGCCACCATGGACTTCCCTTTGGTGCTCAGGTAGGTAGGGAGGAAGGTGATCCAAACACTGCAAAACACCAGCATGCTGAAAGTAATGAACTTAGCTTCGTTAAAGCTGTTGGGCAATTTCCTAGCCAAAAAGGCCACCGTGAAACTGACAAGGGCCAGGAAACCCATATAGGCAAGGACAACATAAAACATTGAAGCTGAGCCTTCCTTGCATTCCAAGATAGCTTCTCCTACCAAGGACTGGAAGTTCAAGTTAGGAAAAGGGGGAGACATTATCAGCCAGGTGGCACAAAGAACTGCTTGAACCAGAGGACAGGCTATTACAATAGAGTTGGTCAATGGTTTTCCTAAGAGTTTCCTTGCACTGTTGCCTGGTTTGGTGGCCATGAAGGCCAGAACCACCATGACAGTTTTTGCCAAGACAGAGGAAATTGCAAGGGAAAAAAGAATGGCAAAGGTAGTTTGTTGGAAGAGACAGGTGATCTTCCCTGGTTGACCAATAAAGAGGAAGGAGCAGAGGAAGCAAAGCAGGAGGGAGACCAGGAGGATGTAGGTGAGATCTCGGTTGTTGGCCTTGACAATTGGTGTGTCACGATACTTAAAAAAAATTATCAAGACTGTAGATGTGATCACAGAAAGAAAAAGAGCAAGTAAAGCTAAAGTGTATCCCAGGGTGTCTTGATAGGAAAGGAAGTGGATCTTCTTGGCAATGCAGTGGTCCTTGTTCTTGTTAGGATATTTGTCTTCTGGGCAGGGTTCACAGTGAGCTGCATCTAAAATCAAGATAAAGTGATAAGATGAAAGTTTTGTAACCTTTGTCTAAGGATTTTAGGAGCAACCGCCATGCATACAATCCCTTCTTCAAGAGAAATATGAGTGTCCCACTGAGTACTAATGGAATACCACTAATACTAATTCCACTAATGCAATCCTTGGTGGTATAAACAGAGGCATTGAATCAAAAACACATATTAATGCTGCTTTATAAAGCCTTAGTAAGGCCACACCTAGAATACTGTGTCCAGTTTGGGTCACTACATTATGAAAAAGATGTTGAGAGTTTGACACCCCTGACTTAAATTTATTAACTGAAAGCTTCTGCTGAAAAGCATAAATAGTTCGAGGCATTTCCGTTGTACCCAAAGTGACAAAAATGAACTTTTGATCTACTAAGTGGCTTACTCAATCCTGGAAGATCTACATTTGAAATGTGCTCTACCTGTCTGGTTAGAAATGGTCCCTTCTGGGCAAGGATCACATTGGTAGCAGCAAACTTGCTCACCCTCTGGGACTTTTCTCCTCTATCCTGCCTGGCACCTCTTCTTGCCACACCTGGCAAATGGCACCTTCTAAGAGAGAAAAGAGAAATATATGATATGGCATAAGCAATGAACATGCTTCATTTATGTCTATGGAGATTCTTAGTCATACAGGTCATAGTTGTGCCAAAGGTGCTTTTTCAAAAGGCAACTAGATGTTTCGCTTCTCATCCCAAAAGCTCCTTCAGCTCATCCAGCTGAAGAAGTTTCTTGGATGAGAAGCAAAACAACTTCGAAGAAGGATGTTAGTCCAGTTGCCTCTTGAAAAAGCACCTTTGGAATTCTTCATTCATTCATTTCTTTCCATATTCCTGTTTCCATCTGCAGAATGACTTCCAATGAAATGATTCTCCATGGTCTATCAGAAATCATGAAAAGCTCATGAAGATTTAGGACAGTCCATTTCCAACCCACCAATGAATTCTGGAGATTTAAAGTGGGACTTTGGCATGCAAAGTAAAGTTTGTGACAGTGAGCTACAGTTCTTCTAAAACAAAGAATCATGAGGGTCTGGATGAATAAAAATGATTCATAGAAATCACTGTCATCTCAACATATTCCATCTGAGTTTCAGAGGTTTTTCCCAAAACCAAACTTTCTTGACTTCTAGACATTGTCCTCAAATGTGTTACACACAAGGCAGGTTTTTCACCCAATGACTGCCATATTTTCTGCTTCAATAGACCTATTTTCCAATTAGAAGGAAATTCTGTGTCCCAGGAGAGAATGAATTTTTCCCTGAATTTACATCCCTGCCTTTCAACTCACCTTTGAGGCCCAGATGATTGCATTGGAGTTAATGGTGAAATCCTGGCCTGGGGGAGCCCTGGGATCTATTTGCCCAACTTTCATGGGGATAAAAGACCGATTGGGACAGAGAACCCAGTTGGGAAGATTATATTGAGCTGACCCCAATCCATTTTCTGAGAAGGAGACTTCTTCTCCAGCACTATTGTTGAAGTGGACATTTTTTAAGTAGCCAAGAAGCTGAAGAAAAAAAAGAAACAATCAGAAATTGAAGTAATCAGGTGAATATCACAAATGAGACATCATGGCTTCTATCATTCTGTGATTTCCATCATCTTAGCAGATTGGTGTACATCTGAGAAGCCAGAGGAGTTCCCTTAGTGGAGATCTGAGGAATCAGGAGTAACGAAAAATATTTGACACTTTTCCCCAACATTACAAAAGGTTCTTTTTATTATTGGGCATTTATATCATGGTTAGTTCAATTTCAGTTTTACCAGACTGATAACCTAGATTTTAATCTGTATTCCAGAATTAATTGTATGGTTTTAATCTTGTGATACTTGACTGCATACAGTTTTAAATGTTTTCTTTGGCCAAGGTCTTGTAATTTGCATTTTGGAAACCACTACATTATTTCTATCACAATAGTGTGCAATTCCACTGACTTTGTGTAGCTGATGTTCAAGGAGAGCAGGATAGAGGAACCAGGTCTGAACCAATGTGTCCATATGGAAAGAAGAACCTGCCTTGGTTTGTCACTTCACTACCCAGGAAAGTTCAACATTCAGCCATTGATGTTGAATGCCTGATGGAAATTCAGACCAGAAACCCATTAGTATCACTTGGAGTTTTGCTCTGTGTTCTGAAGCTTTATTGTTAGTTGTGAAGTCACGTCCGACCCACACAACCCCATGGACAATGTTCCTCCAGGCCTTCCTGTCCTCTACCATCTTCTGCAGTCCATATAATCTTCTGGAGTCCATTTAATCTGAAGCTTACAGAACTGTATTCACAAGCTGAACTGCACAGCAAATGGCAAACTAAACCAATGGAGTGGGATCTAGTAGGATGCTAAGCCATAGAAACATAGACTAAGATAAAAATGAATTGAGTGTCTCATTAGAGATAGGATTCAGGTGTACCTAATGAGGGAAACTGAATTGGTTCTGCATGAATTTTGACTAGGACTTCAACTAACCTCTTGTTCTGACTCAAATCAAACAAATGCAAAACAGAGATGAAAGCAAAACCTTTTTAATGTCTCTCTGTGAATTCTGTTCATTCACAATAAAGTGCTATTGAAACTGATTGTCCCAGATATGAACAAGCCCTGTCAAGGTTTTGCAAGGCTGCCAAGAACACAAGATTAAATTGCAAGGAAATATGCAAAGCCAAGTCTCCAAACACAAACCAGGATAAACTTCCACGAGACTTGAAGTGCAAGAACTTCTTTGCTTTCTGCAAAGAACCCCACCCCTTAAGGCTGGCTTTTATCCCTTAAGGGACGGAACATCATCTTTCAGCCTTACTCCTGAGTCGCCTGTGCTGCTGCTGCTCTTTCCTTCGAGCAGCCCTGCACACATGCGCACTGGGCACTGGTTCCTCGAGATCCTCTGCATCACTGCTGCCGGACTCCACAAGCTCTGCAGGCAGCATCCCACTCTCTGATAGTCCTGGCCCTATCCCTGCATCACATGCAGGCCCCTCCTCTAGTCCTCACTCTCAGAGACCTCAGCTATTCGCACCTGCTGCCAGCAAAACATCACACCTCTTTAAACACCATTCACAAACACACCCATTTTGCCAACTTGCTCTGGGATGAACTTCCTTCCTGAAATGATCATCTCCTGAAACTTGAGTGTCAGGGTTGTGATGATTGCCCTAATTGGAATTGCACACTATTGTGATAGAAATAATGTCATCACAATATCATGAGCCTCTAGCCAAGCTTCAAAATCATGAGCCTCTAGCCAAGCTTCAAAAGAATCTGAAAGATTAATTAGGAGCAACATGTCCGGTACTAACCCATATGAAGCCAACTTTGAGAGATGTAATTTACTATCACCTATGACCCTGTTTTCCCCCCCACCTCCCTGGGTGGATCATAAATCAGATTCTCCAATGAAACACGTTCATGGACTGGGTGTCACCAATCACACTCTCCAATGAAGGATTTGCGTGGGCAGAAGATCCAGCAGCCTAGGCTACAATCTCCACAAGATAAACATGGAATGTGTTTCTGGCCTTCATTTACCACACTGCTTCCTCAGGCCTTTCCTCCCCTCCTTCTTATGGCAACTCGGAAACAGGCATAGGAATGATTTACGAGTTGACATTGGGTAATTGTTGAAGACCTTTCAGGACCTTGTAGGAAATACTTTTCCTCTATGGATCTTATGGATAAGTAGTTTGATTTACTTCTCTTTCCCTGCCTCTACCACTTTTCAACAAAATAGTATACTTGATTCATACTACTATTTTAATCACTGCTGTTTAATCTATTCTGAGATTGATTGATATGGCAGCATGCAGATATTTTAAAAAAGTAATTCAAGAAATACATATGAGATACTGAGCATTTGTGGATTGGATAAAAATTCCCAGAAATTACCTGCCATGATTGGAGATTTGAAATCCTTTTTCCAATGCTCATTGTTGCTGGTCGTGGACCTGATTCGTACATTGCATGTAATGCATGTGCTACAGAATAAATAGCATTGTAGATATTGTAACTCTCACCCATCATGCTCCTTTCAAAAATGTAAGAAGGTACATTTTGTAAATTCTCCTTTCCTGTACATCGTTTCTTCCCCTTTGTAGGGACTTTGCCTGGTTTGTGGAAATGGCAGTCAAAGATCATTTTCCACCACAGCAGGAGAAAGACATCCCCTTGAGCATTGAGGGGGTCTAAAAGCATAAGGAAATCTCTGAATTTTGGGAGATCCCCCGTGTGGTCCCTAAAATGCAAAGCTCCATGGAAGGGCTTTAACACCCGCATGACATTCTGAGATCCCATCACTCTAACTTTCCAATGGGAAGTTATGATCCAAACTTTCCAAAATGATGTCCTGAAAAATTGTTCATGAGCAAATGCAAAGATCTGTACATTTGCAATACTGCCGGAATCTCCAAGTAGAATAATTACTTCAGACATAGACCAAGTTTTGAAAACAGGATTGGATTTCAACAGTGGAGTATCAAGGAAATCAGATGTCATCATTTCAGTGAAGGCCAGGCAGATCTCCTTCTCCTTGAGCATTGGAATTAGAGAGGAGATGAAATGTTCTCCATTGTCATTTTCAGGGGCCACCAGCCCAACCCAGTTCCACTGGAAATGCAGGAGCAGCTGGACTAAACCCACATACTGAGGAAATTCCTTGGGATTAATTCGGAAGAAGGAAGAATAAATTGTTCTGTCTCCCAGAGTGAACTCAAAGCCAACACCAAGCTGGAGAAAGTTAGAATGCTCTTTAAAAGACCAAGTACAGTTTAATGGTAGATTTTAGGGTCACTATTGTGTAGTTGATTGCCACACCAATCAGGGTGGCTCACTTGGATTGACACGCTCAAGATTCTTCCCTTCTTAGGAAGAGCCACCAGTTAACACATTCTGCCTGATTGTGATATGTCAGAAGACAAGGGAAGAGACCATCAACTTGATACAGAGAATAAACCCCACTAAAACTTTTTATGAAGAATGGGTTGAGAAGGAATTCCTCTTGGCAAGTACAGCATTTCAGAATTATCTCATTGTTTATTTTGTTGGAGTTATATAAGAACATGTCTTGACAGATAAAAATATAATAATGAATTGAATTATGCTTGGATTCTTTCAGACAGAATTCTTGAAGGTCCGATCTAAGCAGAGTTCACAAAATTGTTTGCTATAATGTCTTGTCAGTCAATGACTTCTTCAGTCTCAATCACAATAATACATGGCCAAACAACCAATACAAACTCAAGGTAAACTGCTCCAAACTCGATGGCAGAAAATATGACATCAGCAACAGATTGGTCAACACCTGGAATGCTCTACCTGACTCCGTTGTTACAGTTTCAACCCCTCACAGCTTTAACCTCAAACTGTCTATCATGGACCTCACCTCATTCTTAATAGGTCCTTAAAGGGGGCATGCATAAGTGCACCAGCATGCCTACTGTCCCTGTCTTACTATCCCCATTTATCTGTATTTACTTCCTTGTTGTTGTTTATGTTCATACTTATACTTGTTATCTTGTACATTTTGACAAACAAACTAACAATAATAATAATAAAGATACTCTTGATGTGCCCTCCCAAAACACCTTTAGTTTTATATTTGGCTTCTTTGCATTCTTCTGTTGTTTTTCTACTATATACAGCATCCAGTAGAGATCTCCTTACCTGTAGGACCTTGAAGATGCTGAAGATGGAGGCCATCTGCCTTGAGGATTTGGAGTTGAGACCTCCAATGACAGAGAGGGGAGGCCCCTGCTTATCACATTTGTAACCTGGAATCATTTTGCTTCGAGTGGAGAGCAGGGAGAGGCTGTTTGAGAAAATTGATAGCTCAATCTGAACATTGCTATAGATAATGAAACCAAGTGTGATGTTGGGCAGGAGAACCAAATCCTTGTTGATCTCTGTGACTGCAAAGACTAAGGCCAGGAACTGCTGATAGTTCTTGGGTACAAATCTAGAATAAGACAAACATCAGGGAACATTATGGGATGATGATGGAATTTGTCTTGCCTTTTTGGGTGTTGTTTGGGGCAGAACATCTTATGTTTGAATGGGTTTTCTTTTTCTTTTTAAAGGATGTTCTTTATTAACTTTGGATGACTTTGTGATGAAAGAGAAAACCTGTTTGTCCATATCATGGGCCTTTTTATGCCTCTTTATCATATCTCCCTGCTTCACTTTCCTTCAGTGGCTGTAAACTTTCCCAGTTGCTCCTCTAGCACCCTAATCAAATTTGTTTCTCTCTTGGAGCAGCTTTTTCAGGTCTGGTAATCATTTATGAAGGTGTATGTGTGTTTGTGTTTGTGTGTGTGTGAGAGAGAGAGTGATAGCATAGATTTACTGAAGCACTGCAAAGATTCATGAGCACTGCTGATTGCAAAACTGAGTTTTGGTAATTTACAGGATTCAACTTTTCTCTGGTTTTTCAACAATGACTTTCTGTCCAAATTGATCTTATAATGATGTGATGCTTCTTCACTTGGCCAGCAGAGTTAGGACATAGAACATAGAATAACAGAGTTGAAAGGGACCTTGGAGGTCTTCTAGTCCAACCCCATGCCCAAGCAGGAGACCCCCACCATTTCTGACATATGCCAGTCTAGTCTCTTCTTGAAAGCTTCCAATGATGAAGCTCCCATAACTTCTGAAGGCAATTTTGTTCCATCACTTGATTGCTCTCACCATTAGGACATTTTCCTTAGTTCTAAGTTTCTTGGTTAGTTTCCATCCATTGTTTCTTGTCTTGCCTTTTGGCTGCTTTGGAAAATAGTTTCACCCCCTTTGTCTTTGAAGGAGTCACTCAAATATTGGAAGACTGCTATCATGTTTCCCCTAGTCCTTCTTTTCATTACCTATAACTATTCTTCATATGTTTTAACCTCTAGCTCCCCTAATCATCTTTGTAGCTCTTCTCTGCACTCTTTCCAGAGTCTCAACATCATTTTTATATTGAGGTGTAGTTTCGAATGTAGTTTGAATGTGTTTCCCTTTTCACATCTTTATGTTATTATCATTTTCCTGATGTAGAGTTCTGGAAAGATTGAGAATTGTTATCTACTTTATGGGTTTGGTGCATTATTGAGAAAAGATTTGAGCTACACTAGAACATTGCAAACATCATGAGAAGTAGTATTCCTGAAAGGAGTCCCTGAATCTAAAAGAAAGCAAATATCATCTACATTTTTCCCCATTCCAGTGAAACTTACACCATTGTAAAATCAAAGAAAGTTGGGGATTTTTGAAAATGTGGGGTGTTGGGTATAATCACTGTTGCCAGGGGCAAACTCCCACCAATATTGAGATGACCAGGCCTGTAATAACTTTTCTGAATCTGGAAAGGGGTGGATAGAAGTTTGCATCCTCTTACTGTTTGCATCCTCTTAGCAGTAATGGGAGACAGGAGCCAGAAAAGCAGCAGCGAGAGAGGCAGCCCAGTCATTCTTATCACCTTTCCTCCTATAACAGAAAAATCAAGGTTTGTGCAAAAACTGAATTGCAGGTAGCACTTGAAATGTCACTAGAGTTTTAGAACCATAGAGACAAACTGTGTCACCTGGATGTCCCCGAGGCAAATTTATATCAACCATGCTTCTTACCTGTGTGTGATCCATGACCAAAGAGATAATTAAGGCCAGCTGGGTCTCATCAAATCCAGGAATTACTGCAGTTCTTTGCAAGACATGCTAAGGTGACACATCCCACCTTCATCTTAAGAACCAAGAGTATATTTTTTAAAGCAGATTTTATCTTGCAAGATATTTGTGGGTAGAAATCCATAGAGGATAAATTGAGAATGACTGTTCTTTCGATAATTGCAAAGGAAAGCCATTGTTCCATCTAGTTAGCAATAGATTTTTTTATACATCTGAAGAGAAAAACATGTTTGTGTCTTTTGCCGCTAATCCACAGAGCAGATGGGCTTGAGTGTCAAGGTGAAGCTGGATAGTTGACCTACATGAAATTGAGCACCTGCATGCAAGATGGAGTTTGGCCTGTGCCATAGTTTGTTCAGAAAGTATGAGTGCTAATGGGGCAGGGTGACACATGACAATCAGTTGTACCCTGATAACTGTGAGCAATCACACCAATGCATGGAATGGAATAATTTTATCCACATGGCAGAGGATAAAATTTGATATTGGATTGCCTGTCCACTAACAGAGGGATACAATCAAGATCAAGGGAGGTACTAACTAATACCACTCTATAAAGCCTTAGTAAGACCACACCTAGAGTCCTGTATCCAGTTTTGGTCACCACACTATAAAAAAGATGTTGAGACTCTATAAAAAGTCCAGAAAAGAGCAACTAGGATGATTAGGGGACTGGAGACTAAAACATATGAAGAACAGTTACAGGAACTGGGCATGGCTAATCTAGAGAAGAGAAGGACCAGGGGACACATGATAGCAATGTTCCAATATTTGAGGGGCTGCCACAGAGAGGAAGGGGTCAAGCTATTTTTAAAGCACCTAAAGGCCAAGGAATAATGGATGGAAACTGAACAAGGAGAAACTTTCTGACAGTGAGAACAATCAACCAATGGAACAGCTTGCCCTCCGAAGTTGTGGGAGTGCCATCAATTGAGACTTTCAAGAAGAGATTGGACTGCCATTTGTCAGAAATGGTGTTGGGCCTCCTGCTTGGGCAGGGGGTTGGACTAGAAGACCTCCCTTCCAACTCTGATCATCTGTTATATCTTAAAACAGGCAGGAAAATCTCCAGTTTTTCAGTTAATTTAACTCCAGAGGACTGTTGTCCAACAACTAGTTGCAATAAGAAAAATATGTCTGCTCTCCTTGTCTCGGGAAGTAGATCTCCCCAATTGTCCACTGATGTGGGAAGGATACTGTCAACCATAGTAAATCTCTGAACCACCTCGGGTAATAAGAATGGGTGTGCAGTATTATGTGGTTTTATCCTTTCTCTGAAGCTGGTTCCAGTCAGGGTTGGAAGGAATAGGATGCTCCTATTCTACAAACCCTCAGATGACTATGGAAACAAACATATATGCTCAAGAACACTGAAATGAAACCTAACCCTATAAAACACTAAAATAGTAAAAATCTAATTATAAGGTTATTATATGGTTATCTGAGGGACCGTCTCTTGCCGGTCACATTTACCCAACCCATCAGAGCGAGGAGGCAGGGAAATGTTGCGGGTCCCATCCCTGAGGGAGATACACCTGGTGGGATCCAGAAGAAGGGCCTTCTCCATGATGGCTCCCTTTCTCTGGAATATAATTCCCCCAGATATTAGAATGGCCCCCACTCTAATACTAGCTTCCAGAAGGCACTGAAGACCTGGTTCTGCCAGCACACCTGGGGAACTGAGAGCAGGATGGAGCCCATCAAATGGCTCATGTGATCTGCTAACGCTGGGGCGGGTGATGGGAACTGGGGTTTTATTTTGTTATATTGTACTATATTAATTTATTTGATTCTTTTTGTTAATTTTTATTGTTTTAAATGTGGTTTTATATTCTGTAAGCCATCTTGAATCACCATGGGTGAACAGGCAGCAATATAAATTCAATGAATGAATGAATGAATGAATGAATGAATAAAGAATGAATGAATGAATGAATGAATGAATGAATGAATGAATGAATGAATGGAATAAATGGAATAAAGTTAGAAAATATCCTTCTTGAAATAATGAATATTTTTAATAGTAAGCTTTATTTTAACTTAGAACACTGGACTTCACTGGGGACAACTGAAAGACATGGGATGAAAATGGCTACAAGATTATTGCTGACAAAAGGTTTATTTATTTATCATTCATTCATTCATTCACTTATTCATATAATTTCTATATATGCCCACCTCAACCAAAATAATCTTATTGTAACCAGTTATAGCACTTAAAAAAGCATTTTTGGATATACTAGAAAAAGAAGAATTGGCACAGTGTATAAAAAAGGCAAAACAGAACTTTTTTTGAAAATGCTAACAAACGAGGAAGATGGTTAGAATATAAATTAAAGAAATTGAAGGAAGAGAAATGGATTGGCAAATTACAAGATGAAAAGGGAAATATCTGTTATCAAAATGAAAAAAAGAAAAATATAGCTCAGGCCTTCTATGAACAGTTATATGAAGAAAACCGAGATTATACAAAGGAAGAAATTCAACAATATCTGGATAAGTCTGAGTTGCCCAAAGTATCAGAAGAAGTAAAAGATATGCTTAATGAAGAAATAAAATTGTCAGAGTTAATTAAGGCTATACAAAAACAAAAGATTGACAAAACTCCGGGACCTGATGGATTACCAGCAGAATTGTATAAAGATCTTCAGGAGATTTTGGGTCCAACACTACTAGAGGTATATAATGCTCTACTAAAAGGAGCGAGGATACCATTATCTTGAACAGAGGAAAATATAGTATTGATACCAAAAGAAGATGCAGATCAAATGTTAATTCAAAATTACAGACCAATCTCATTGTTAAACACAGATTATAAAGTTTTTGCTTCTATAATATCAGAACGCCTGAAAAAAATTCTCAATATGTTTATTCATTCTGATCAAAATGGTTTTTTTACCTAGAAGATATATAAAAAATAACATGAGAAAGATGCTTGATATATTAGAATACTATGAAACACACAATGAAAAACAAGTGGCACTGCTTTTTCTTGATGTCCAAAAGGCATTTGATAATGTAAATTGGGAATTCATGTTTCCCAATACTAAATAAGATAAAAACTAAAATGTTGGTAAAGAATATGACAATTAAACTAAAAGAGGAACTTACAAAAGAAATGGGCATTCAAATTGTGAAGAAAGTGAAATATTTAGGTATATTCTTAACAGCTAGGTGCATAATTCTCAGAGAAGCTAATTATACTAAACAATTCAAATTAAAAAGGATCTAGAAAGATGGAAGAATCTACAACTTTCTCTAATGGGCAGGATAGCTGTTATACAAATGAATATATTACCAAAAATCCTTTTTTTATTTAAAAATATTCCTATTAAACTAGAGAAAGGCTTCTTCAAGAATTTAAACCAACTAATGTCAAAATTTATATGGCAGGGTAAGAGGCCACGAATTAAACTGAAAATGATGCAAGACATTAAAGAAAAAAGAGGATTTGGCTTATCTGAATGGGAGTCATATGCAGCAACTCTGACATGGATAAAAGAATGGATTACGTTGAGGAATAAAAGATTGTTAAAACTAGAAGGTCCTGATATTCAAATATATTAGCATGCCTTCTTATGGTATGGAAAAGGTACAACACATAATTATTTCCAGAGACACTATTTAAGACAGGCACTATTAACAGTTTGGAACAAAATCAAATATCAAAATTACACGAAAATACCTATTTGGCTTTCCACACTAGAAGCATTTATACATCCAAACTTTATAACTATGGAGAAAATAATAACTTATAGAGATATACTGAATGAACAAGGAGTACTGAAAACTAGATTAGAACCAGTAACACAAAGGGTAAATGTAATATGGTGGTCTTATTTACAAATACAATCAAGATACACACAAGACAGAAAAACATGGGGTATTAATAAAGAATTAACAATTCTGGATAAGCTATTGTTAGAGACAGATGATAAATTAATAAAAATTTTGTATAGATATTTATTAGAATACAAACTTGAGGAAGAACATGTTAAAGAAACAATGGTGGCATGAGCAAAAAAAATGCAATTATAATATTGAATTGGCTAAATGGCAAAAACTTTGGACCACAAATAAGAAAATAACTTTGGCTATGGCTTACAAAGAAAATCTTTATAAGTTGTTTTATAGGTGGCATTTTCTACTAGCAAGGCTTTCTAAAATGTTTAAAAATATATCTTCAAATTGTTGGAAGTGGAAAGATGTACCAGGCACATTTTTTCACATGTGGTAGACTTGCAATGCTGCAAAAAGAAAAAAAATATTGGAGACTGATTCAGACATGGATAGAACAAATGGTGGGAGAGTGTATTCCATTTAAACCAGAAATTTTTCTCCTTGGAATAATATCAGAAAAATTTAAGAAGGAAATAATGCATTTAATAATACATTTATTGATGACGGCTAGAATATTATATGCATAATATTGGAAAAATGAAATTATACCTCCAGAAACAGAGAGAATAAGAAAAATTATGGCATGTGTACATTCAGATAGGTTAACTTGAGAAATAAAAGACAAAGGAGAGTCTAAATATTATAAAACATGGAATAATTTTATCAATGGTTATATTAGAATTAGAATTCTTTTATTGGCCAAGTGTGTGATTGGACACACAAGGAATTTGTCTTGGGGCAAATGCTCTCAGTGTACATAAAAGAAAAGATACATTTGTCAAGAGGCGAGAATCATAAGATACAACATTTAATAATAGTCATGGGGTATAATAAGCAATCAAATATAGTAGAAGACAAGGTTGAAATACTAGTAGTTATGATTAGATTAATTAGTAATTAACATATTTTAAGGAGATTATAAATTATGAAATAAAATGTATATAAGTATAAGAAGGATAAGTTGGATGTATTGTGTTGTACTTGCATAATTAAAATTAAAAATAAATTAAAAAACATTATTTAATGGTCCTGTTCCTCCTTCTCTGTCATCATAATTCATCCATCCATCCATCCATCCTTCCTTCCTTCCTTCCATCCATCTATAAATTAATTAATTCATATAATTTCTATATATACCCACTTCAACCAAGCAAATCTTATTGTAACCAGTTATAGAACTTAAAAAGACATTCTTTAATAAATCTGTTCTTTTTTCTCCATCATCATTATTCATTCATTCAATCTTTAACTCTTTCTTTCATTTACTTATTCGTATAATTTTTATATCTGCTCGCCTTAAGCAAATATTATTGTAATCAGTCATAGCCTTGAAAAGGTATTATTTAATGGACCTGTTCTTTCTTCTCTCTCATCATGATTTTGAAATATAAGATAGTAAATATGCCTCAAAGATAAATATAAATGTTTCCCAAGCATGCATTAATTAGAGAAGTTTGTTCCTTATCATATTTTCTCTACAATTAAGATGTGGCCTTATTACGATAATGTAGCATTTGGGGAAAAAGATGCAAGCCAAGAGACCAGCCCCAGAGGCCAAGATGGAGAAGATTTCCACAGTCACCATGGATTTTCCTTTAGTGCTAAGGTAGGTGGGGAGGAAGGAGATCCAACCACTGCAAAACACCAGCATGCTGAAAGTAATGAACTTGGCTTCGTTAAAGCTGTTGGGCAATTTCCTAGCCAAAAATATGATAAAATATAAAAAATATATTAAGAGCAACTGCATTCTCTTCGCTGATTATGTAAAGTTGTTCAATACCACAGACAATACTGCTACCCTTCAAAAAGATCTTGACTATGTATCAGAATGGTCAAACAAATGGCAACTTCAAATCTCAACAAATAAATGCTCTGTCTTACATATTGGCAAAAAAAAATCAGAAAATAAAATACAAGCTGAATAGTCAAGACCTTGTTGATGATCCAAGCTCTGTAAAGGACCACAAATGTAAAGGTCTGTAAAGGTCCACAAATGGGATGACCAATTTATAAGAAGCCCTTGTCAAAGACCTGAAGAACATCTAGAATAGAATAACAGAGTTGGTGTCAGTCTGTGCTCCATTCAAAATCCAAGAAAGAAATACTTAGACTCCATAGATTAGAGGAAAGAAATCTTTTACTGAAATTTGAAGTGGTAGCTACAGGTAGAATTCTGAATCTAAGAAATTAGGTGCACAGATCACATATACAAAGGGATGGAATTGTTCCCACCCCCCAAAGTTCAAAAGATTATTCCAATTAAAAGTTCTGGATATGGTCATGTGGGCATCTTCAGGTGGTGATGAGGCCTCTGTCCGTTGACCTTGATGTATTTTGATAAAGATTTGCAGTTGCGCAGAGAAAAGAAAGGCTAAGCAAGGAATAGAAACTTAAGAGCCGGAATTTATACTCCCCCCACCACTCCTCATTTATACAACACAAGAATGTAACACCTCCAGCTCTCTTCCCAGACACAACCCCTCCCCCCGTTACTTATGGCAGCCGAAAGATGCAAAGCAGTAGAAAAGATCTTGAAGGCTGACATTCGGTCCTCCTAGAAAAAAGACGTTAGTCCTGTTAGGGTTTGGGGATAAACCTCTAGCAGAGTATTGCAGCAGTAGTCAAGCCAGACAGCCAAACGAGAGCCCTCAAGGTTGCTGCCTTAAGACTAGGTGCAAACACCTCATCGTAGTCATTAGCATTCTGCCTAAAACCTTGGGCTACTAACCTTGCCTTATGGATTAAATTACCATCTTTATCTGTTTTTACCTTAAATATCCATTTGCAGCCAATGGATTTCTTACCTACAGGTAATTTGGCATTTTCATACACCTTCATATCTCTTAATGAATTCAGTTCCTTATTCATTGCTGCATACCAACTTTCTTTTTCCTTAGTAGGATACTTTTTAATTTCTTCTACAGAATTAGGAACTTGATTAATCTGGCACACTGTGTTAGCCTGGTACCTATCAGGCGGTCTAGATACACGTGTAGTTCTTCTGGGAATTACAGGGCTTACAGGAGGACTTTGTTGAACTACTACCTGTTCATCTTCCTCATCCTGTTCAGCTATTGAATCTGTTTCTTCCTTTATGGGCACTATTTCATCCTGTATTTGTCTCTTTACTTTATTTTTAAAGTTACAGGGATAACTAATGGGATTTCTATAGGATTCAATAACTACATCTTTATTGGCATCCTGTTCTAATTTCTCCCATCCTTCATGTTCTAGAAATTGGGCACTAGCACTACATAACACTTTAGATGTGCCTTTCTCCCAAAATCTATATGCCCTATGGTTTGCCTGATAACCAATAAAGAAAAATCGTTTAGCTCTATGTTTCCCTTTTTTTCTGAGTTGTGCAGGAATATGCACCCATGCTGGTGCACCAAATGTGTGCAGGTAACTTAGGTCAGGTTTCCTGCCATGCCACCTGGTGAATGGTATTTCACCTGTCGTTGTGTTAACAACGTTGTTCAATATGTTATTTGCACACATTGTAGCCTCCCCCCACAAAGAATCAGGTAACCCAGAATCAGTTAACATTGTTCTAACCATTGCCTGTAGTGTTTGGCCTCTTCTTTCAATAAAAGCGTTATGTTCTGGCCTGTATGGAGCAGACTTCTTATGCTCTATTCCAGCTACCTTAAGTCTGTTCTGGAATTTGTTATTAATAAATTCCGTGCCATTATCTGTCACCAGGATTATCAGTTGTCGTTTAGACTTTCTTTCAGCAAACTTAAGCCAATTGAAAAAATGTTGATATGTTTCAGTTTTGCTTTTCATTAAATAGCAAAACCCATATCTAGAATAATGGTCCATAATGCTCAGTATATATCTAACACCCCCCATACTGGGTTTCTTTGGACCTATGATGTCTGCAAATACCACTTCTAAAGGTTCTTTTGTTTTGAAACCATTTAGCCTATTTGCAGGCAATACCTTGCTCTTATCTTCACAGCAAACATTACAACGCAAATATTTATCACAAGGTTTTAACCTTATTCCTTCAGATAACTCAACTGTACGTTTTAGCATTTTAAAATTTACATGCCCCAAACGCCTATGCAATAAATGGATACATTCATTATGAGGCTTTATATTATTAAATACAGTCTGAGCCTCCCCTTTCTTACTATTATCTAAGACATATAATGTTCCATTTAAAGCTGCAGTTACCCTTTTGTTATCTTTTTCAATTATGCAATTATTATCCTTAAAAGTAATTACATAACCTAATTTATCTAATACCCTTACTGAAAGCAAATTAAACTTTAGTTGCGGTACATACAACATTTTTATATCCTGGTTTATGCACGGACAATGTGCAAGACCTTCTCCTTTCGCTTTAAGATTCCAGCCGTTAGCAAGAGATATATGTTGAGAACTTTTAGACATTTTTATAAATTTTGTCTTATCTCTTGTGATGCAGTGGGATGCGCCACTGTCAACCACCCATAGATCATTCTTCACATCAGAGTTGCTAAACATGGCTAGTTCAAATGCTTTCTTTGGCTTTTTTACATTCTGGCTTTTTCTCTTTTTGCAGAATCTTGCCAAATGTCCTCTGCCTCCACAATTAAAACACTTTTTAATTGTGTATGCCGTCGAAGATAAATTCTCTTCTTCCGGGTGCTTTACTTTACTAAGCTGGTTTCTTTCAAGCTTTGAAGATAATTTCTCTTCTTTCTTATCTTCTCTCAGCTCGTCACGCTCACGCCTTCTTCTGGCTTCTTCTAGTAGCCTGCCTGTAATCTCGACAAATGAGAGGTTTTCTTTTGGCAATACCTCTAACGAAGTCACATAGTCATCATAGCTTTGATCTAATGAAGATAATATGATGTAGACTTGTTGCAGTTCATTAAATATAAGCTCTTTTTCTTGCAATTCTTGAAAAATGCTCTTCATACAGTTTAAATGAACTAACATATCTCCATTCCTCTGAAGATGCGTTCGAAAAAGCTTCCGTGTAAGATTTATATGTGCTCCTACACTGTCCCGAACATAAATCTTCCTGAGGTTCTCCCAGCAGTTTGCAGCATTTTCTTCTCCACGAATATGGACAAGCTGCTGATCACAGAGAGTCAGTCCTATGATGCATAAAGCCTGCTCATTCTTCAGTTTAAAGTCTTGTAACTTTTCGTTATCATCATCATCAGCAGGATCCCAGCTACTCACATCTGGTGGGTTTGCTATAATATCCCACAAACCTTCTCTGCGTAGAAGTAAACTACATTTCATTGACCATGAAACATAGTTTGTTCCATCCAGACTGGATATCATGGACAGTTGTGACAAATTTACTTGTGCCATTACTCTTCAGATATTTTGACTATTTTAAACTAATTAAAACAGTTTGTTTTTACAGTAATGTGCAACTCACACCAACTCCCTCTGCTATATCCTGGTTAGTAAGACTATGCTGCTGGGCCCATAACCATTGTTAGGGTTTGGGGATAAACCTCTAGCAGAGTATTGCAGCAGTAGTCAAGCCAGACAGCCAAACGAGAGTGGAAGGGCCCCAGAGTATACACACACTGAACACAAACACTGTTTGTAGTTTAAATAGTTTTTAATCCATTTAGAGTTTAAAGCATTGTCATTCAGTCCATTAGTCATTCACTATATTTCCTTCCAGTAAGATTCACTATTACAGTCCAAGTTAAGAGTCCTTACAATATCTTTATCAGCCGACAAAGATATCTTCTCCTCCTCCGGTGCCTCTCTCCAGAGGAACAAACGCTGGATATTCAGCAATACGCTCAAACAGTAGAACAGTTGAATTCAGCAGTAAATCAGCAAACAGTAGCAGACAGGATCATCTCGGTCACAGGCACAGTACAATCAGTATTCACAGTTAGTCACAGTAAGTCACAGGTAGTCACAGTAAGTCGCAGTAAGCTTTACAGCTTCTAATGCTTCCTTATATTGTAACTTCTAACCGCACCCTTAATCGGCTAATTGCCTGCAGCATTGTGCTTAAAGTGATAAGCACTTAAACCATGATATCTAAGTTTTATATATTTATTCACCCAAACCATATTTGGTATCGATGTTATACCTAACAAGTCCTGTAAGAGAGAACAACATAAAAACAATGGTTAACAGTCATATACATTTCTAGGGTTTATCAGGATACTTTGTGCGAAAATCTCTGATCAGCTTAGGGGCCCTAACATCCTTCTCATTGACCCATTCAGCTTGGGAAGATGGGAAATGTTTCCAAGCAACGAGGTATTGGAGATGAGCCTTCCATTTACGAGAGTCCAAAATCTCTTTAACTTCAAAGTGTTGTTCACCCTCAATCAGTAATGGTATGGAGGATCAGTTTGGGGAGGTCTTAACCCAGAAGTGTGTTCAACAAACTGACATGGAAAACCAGGTGAATTCGTCGAAGAGTTTTTGGTATTGTCAATTGGACCGTCACAGGATTTACAATTCGTTCAATTGTGAAAGGGCCTACATACTTAGGACCAAGTTTCTTCGACTTTTGAGTGGTTTGTAAGTATTTGGTGGACAGGAAAACTTTGTCACCCACTTGATAGGACTTCTGTGGAGTTCTCTTTTTATCTGCAAACTTCTTATGAGATTGATGTGCATCATCTAATGCTTTACGGGCAACTGGCCAGTTAAGTTGGAGTTGAGATATCCATTCGTCTAGTGACTGGATGTTAGGTCTTTCACAAGGAAGCTCAGGTATGGGTACAAAGTCTTGTCCCGAAGCCACTTTAAAGGGGGTGAATCCAGTACTACTATGGACAGAATTGTTGTACGCCACCTCGGCAAATGGCAGTAAGTCAGCCCAATTATCCTGTTGTTAATTAATGTAACACCTGAGGTATTGTTCTAACACTGCGTTAGTTCTCTCACAGGCCCCATTGGTTTGGGGATGATGGGCGGAGCTTAAGCCCTGTGTGGAGCCTATTAACTTCAAGAATTCCCTCCAAAAGTTCTAGGTGAATTGAACCCCTCGGTCAGAAATTATACGTTCAGGAACAACCATGCAGTCTATAGATATGTAGTATGAATAGTTTAGCCAACGATTTTGCCGAGGGAATCTTAGAGCAAGGTATGAAATGCGCTTGTTTGGAGAACAAATCGGTTACTACCCAAATAACCGTGTGTCCAGTGCTCTCGGGTAACTCCACTATAAAATCCATAGAAATTTCCTTCCAAGGAGCTGTTGGTCTGGCGACATTTTGTAACAGACCAGCTTGCTTACCAGGAGGACTTTTTGCTGAGGCGCAAACTGAGCAACTAGCCACATAAGTCTCAATGTCCTTTTTCAATGAAGGCCACCAAAATTGTCGCTTAACGAGGTGTAAGGTCTTCACGAACCCAAAGTGACCAGCCGCTTTAGAATCATGGGCCTGTTGCAATATTTGACCTCTCAATGTCTCTGGTACATACAGTTTTGCTCCCATCCAGGCCAAACCATCTCTAACTGTACAGTTATTTGAATATGCCAAGAACCACTCATCCAGTTTCAGGGCTTCCTTTAATTGCTCCGTCAAATCACTCGACAAATCCGCTTCTTGCTTCTTCTTTTGCGCTCTAGTGACCACCGGGGCGGCCAGCTGTTTGGTTGAAACAATCGGCCGTATCACTTCCTGACGAACACTGTTATATTGAGGCAATCTAGATAAAACATCCGCCATAAAATTCCTCCCCCCGGGATGTACTTCAGTGAAAAGTTGGACCGCTTAAAGTACTGGGCCCACCGAACTTGTTTAGGGGACAGTTTCCGAGGCGTCTTTAAGGCCTCCAAGTTCTTATGATCAGTCCATACCTCAAACGGGTGTTTCGCTCCTTCCAAGAAATGTCTCCATGTCAATAGAGCCCAGCGAACTGCAAAAGCTTCCTTTTCCCAGACAGCCCACCTTCTTTCGGTTTCAGTCAGTTTACGGGAGGTGTAGGCGCAGGGTTGTAGAGTTCCCTTTTCATTGACTTGAAGTAGGACAGCTCCAACCGTCATATCACTCGCATCAGCTTGGATCACGAACGGGGCATCCATGTCCGGGTGCTTTAGCACTGGTTCTGCAGTGAACAATCGCTTCAACTTTTCAAAGGTGGCTTGGCATTCCATGGACCACTCCAGCAGTTTGCTGGGCTTCGGTTTCACCTCCCCTTTGGTTTTCAAGAGATTGGTGATAGGCATTGCTATTTTAGCAAAAGATGGGATGAATTGCCGGTAAAAGTTGGCAAATCCTAAAAAGCTTTGAAGTTGTTTTTGGGTGCACGGTGGAGCCCACTCCAACACCACCCGCACCTTCTCTGGGTCCATTTCGATACCCTCGTGTGAAATGCGATACCCCAAATAGTCAATTTTCTCTTGATGGAATTCACATTTGGACAGTTTAGCATACAGTTTAGCGGCTCGCAGTTTCTGTAGTACTGAACGTACCAGTTTCACATGTTCATCCCAAGTTTCCGTGTAAATAAGAATGTCATCAAGGTAAACCAAAACCCCCTTGTATAAATGTTCATGTAACACCTGATTGATCATCTGCATGAATACAGCTGGAGCCCCCTGTAGGCCAACAGGGTGAACATTGAACTGGAAACAACCCATCGGGCAATTAAAAGCGGTTTTCCACTCATCCCCTTCTTTAATCTGGATTCGCTAATACGCTTCTCTCAAGTCCAATTTTGTGAACATTTTCCCTTTAGCCAGGTGGGCTAACATGTCCTTCATTAGAGGGAGGGGGTACACGTTTTCCACGGAAATGGCGTTCAGGTTTCTATAGTCCACTACCAAACACTTGGAGCCATCTTTCTTTTCATGGAACAACACTGGGGCCGCTACCCGAGGTCTAGCGGGTTGGATGAAACCATGTTTCAAATTCTTATCGATAAATGATCTCAGTTCTTCCAATTCCAGTGGTGTCATCGAATATAACTTCGGTTTCGGGAGCATCACCCCCGGCAGAATTTCAATACTACAATTTGTTGACTGATGAGGGGGGAGCTCATCTGAAGCCTTTTCGCTGAACACTTCTTTTAAGTCCCAATACTCTTTCGGGATTTTTTCTTCCCCTTCCAAAAGTTTGGTGCCCTTGGAGGCTAGCTCAACCGGATTGTGAAGGTTCTGCTGGGATCGCCCCTCCCCTTCCGGTCGCTGATTGGTGCATATGCGCAGTGAACCTTTCCTCCAATTCACATGGGGATTCCACTTGCGGAGCCAGGGTAATCCCAGTATTAATGGTTGCTCCATTCCAGGGGCCACAATAAAACACAAAGTCTCTTTATGCTCCCCCATGGTCATCTCTAGGGCTTCCATTATGAAGCGTGCAGGGCAACCTCCCGCCACTGATCCATCCAATTGGCAAAAGGCTATGGGTGTTTCTAACATTCTCAGTCTGATGCTCATTTCCTCAACTACTTTCATGTTGATTACACACCTCGTGCACCCAGAGTCTAGCAAGGCTAGCATCTCCCCTTCAGTCCCTGAAGTGGATACCCTTAATGTTACTGGAATGGTCATGGGCCCCTTATTTGGACTTACCAGGAAGTCGTCTTCCGAGTCGGAATCACTCTCTTCAAGGAAGGTCAGAGATCCCAGCCTCTCTCCCGCCGGAGGGGCGACCTCTACAACCTCCCCCGTCTTTAGCGTGGTTTCGCGAAGCTTGGCTGGGGGGTTTTCAGGTTTCTTTCCCCCTCTCCGTGCCCCCTTAGGATCCAACTTGACCCTGCAGTCTGCAATCCGGTGGCCCTCCTTCCCACATCGAAAGCAGGCAGTGGATCTGGGTCTTGTCATCACTCCTCCCTTCAGAGGCTTAGGGGCCTCTTGGAAGCGTGGGGGGATGGCTTGCTCCATTTAACACCCAACAACCATCTGGGCCTCTCAGCTGGAATTTCCTCCAGAGTAAGGTCAGCTAGCAAGTCGGCTGCTGGCACCTCCGGTATCAGCAACGATTGCCCCCCCACAGCTCCAAGATCCTCTTCTTCACTAGCTGGAGATGACATTATGTCAAACCCCCTTGGTAGAAAACTGGATATTTTCTCCGGGTGGGCTGGTTGGGAGATTCAGAATAATGTCAGTCTGTGCTCCATTCAAAATCCAAGAAAGAAATACTTAGACTCCATAGATTAGAGGAAAGAAATTTGAGTGGTAGCTACAGGTAGAATTCTGAATCTAAGAAATTAGGCGCACAGATCACATATACAAAGGGATGGAATTGTTCCCACCCCCCAAAGTTCAAAAGATTCTTCCAATTAAAAGTTCTGGATATGGTCATGTGGGCATCTTCAGGTGGTGATGAGGCCTCTGTCCGTTGACCTTGACATATTTTGATAAAGATTTGCTGTTGCGCAGAGAAAAGAAAGGCTAAGCAAGGAATAGAAACTTAAGAGCCGGAATTTATACTCCCCCCACCACTCCTCATTTATACAACACAAGAATGTAACACCTCCAGCTCTCTTCCCAGACACAACCCCTCCCCCCGTTACTTATGGCAGCCGAAAGATGCAAAACAGTAGAAAAGATCTTGAAGGCTGACAGTTGGAAGAGACCTTGAGGTCTTCTATTCCAACCCCCTGCTTAAGCAGGAAACCTTACAGCACTTCAGACAAATGGCAATCCAACATCTTTATAAAAACTTCCAGTGTTGGAGTATTCACAACCTCTGGAGACAAGTTCTTCCACTGATTAATTCATCTAACTGTCAGGAAATTTCTCCTTAGATCGAAGTTGCTTCTCTCCTCATCTACTCTTAGATTGTATTTTTGTAAGCAGACATTGGGAATAGATTTGGTCATTCAGTGTTGGTCAGCATTCAGTTTTGGTCGCTACAATGTAAAAAAGATGTTGAGACTCTAGAAAGAGTGCAGAGAAGAGCAACCAAGATGATTAGGGGACTGGAGGATGTCCACAGATAACACACACTGGGAAGGATACCAAACTCTGAGAGGAACTATAAAGTCGAGATATTCCCACACTTTGTTTCGAGCGTTTGCCAGTACACAGGTCCAAACTCTTATTCAGTTGTCACACCTGCAGCCCATGAAGAGGATCAAGGGCCTATCCTCCTGAAGAAATCACATCTCACCCTTATCCTCTCCTTGCTGCATGCCCTAGAATGGATAGCGGATGGGCCTGGGTCCTCCTCTGACTGCTCAGCCAGTGTCTCCCTTCCCCAGCCTCCTCCACAACCTCCAAAGCTACACTTCCACTCCCTGTCAGATGTTCCTTAGAGTCAGTCTCCGCTAGGGGCATGACAAGGTGGGTGAATTTGTGTGCCATGACAGAGGGATAAAGATTGAAAAATGACTGAAAGAATTTGGAGATGTGCTAAGAGGTCTATAGGGGGCATGCATAAGTGCACCAATGTTCCTAACGTCCCGTCCTATTGTTTCTTTTATTTTTCTTATATGTATCCATGTGTTCATAACTATGTTTATACTTATACCTATTATCTTAGCAATTGACAAATAAAATAAAATAAAATGCAATATAATAAAAAGTCTATCTGCACTAGGAATTAACAACAAGAGACACAAACTTGTTTTTCTCATCCTGGTGTGTAAAAAAAAAAAAAATCTACTGCTAAGTGGATAGGAGAATTCATTTCCTTTGCAATTATCAGAAGAGAAATTCTAAATGTATACCTCTGGATTTCTGTCCCCCAAATTATTCCTGCTTTGAAAATATGTTCCAAGTTCTTCCACTAGGGTTCCACTAGGGGCAGGATCTGTCAAATTACCTTGCCTCGTCTTGAAATGAATCATTCTTTGGCTTTGTTGAGACTCAGCTGTTCTCATTATTGATTTTATTTATAAAAACTATTGGGGTTTCCTATTTTGCGAAGTCCACAGGCTCTAATACACCTTGTTTAATTAATTTGTCAAGCTCCATGTCTAATTTGGGGCGGATTGCAAAAGGTACCCTTCGAGGCTTTAAATGGATTGGTACTGCCTGAGGGTCCAAGTTGAAAGATATTGGGGTTCCTGAATAACAGCCCAGCCCCTCGCTGAACACATCAGCATAGTCATTAAACAAGGTGTCCACTTCAGAATTTGTAATAGAGTGGATTCCGCTTATATGGAGGCCAAGGGCAGGGAACCAGTCTAACCCCAACAGGCTAGGGAGTGCACCATCCACTACCACTAAAGGCAAGTGACCTTTAAAATTTTGAAATTGTAAAAAAACTTGCCTTTTCCGAGGACTGGGTTGGTTCTGCCTTGGTAGTTGCGTAGGGTTAACTGGCAGCCGAGAAGCTTCTTCTTAGCCATTCTGGGAAGTAGCTTTTTCAAGGTGCTCCAGGAGATGATGGACAGTGCTTAGCCTGTGTCAACCTCCATCCTGCAAGGTTTTCCTTCTATAGAAACAAAAAACACTAATTTTGTTAGAGCCTTTGTTAGTCAGCTTGGCTTGATAGCAGGTAAAACAGTCTTCAACTTGTTTTTGGAAATGTTGGGTTGTCTGAGGCTTTTGGGCAAATGTCTTTCCTGCTTGACAGATCCTGGCTAAATGACCCTTCCTTTGGCCTTTTAGACAAATGGCATTCCTGAACTTGCAGGATGCCCTGAGGTGGTTTCCCCCACAGCTTAGACCAATGGGCTGATGCCGTGGAGGTAGAATGGGGTTTGGCCTATTTTCCCCTTGACTGGTTTTTTGCTGCCTGAGGTGATTTACATCATTAGCCCCTTCAGAGCCTTCTTCTGAGGAGGCTTCATCGTAATGGATGGCTGAGCTGCCCTGGCTAATTGGATTTCCCTGAATTTCTGCTGCTGAAAGTGGAGATAGTTCAGCAGCTTGAGACTCTTCAATAGCTATTTTAAGGGTTAAATCTCTTTTAGCCAATAGACATCTTTGTAGCCTTAAATCCCTGACTCCACAAACTAGTTGGTCTAATAGCATGTCTTCCAGATAGTCTCTAAACCCACAATGCAAGGCGGCTGTTCATAGGGCAGCCATGTACCCACTAATAGTTTCTCCCTCAGTCTGAATCTGTCTCCTAAAAGCACGATGCCTGGCAATTTGGGATGGCTTAGGGGAATAGTGGTTGGAAAGAATTTCCTGCAATTCTTCCCATGGAACAGTCTTAACTGAACGTGGAGCCAATAATGCTGTAGCAGTGTCAAACACTGTGGCTCCGCAAAAACTTAAAAAGTAGGATTTTCTCCTATGGTCGGAAATGTCAGCAAAGTCTATGGCATCTAGAAAACAGTCAAATCGGTTTCTGTAGGACTCCCATGTTTCCACTGTCAGTCTGAAAGGCGGGAATGCAGGGTTCGGTGTCATCTCGATTCAGCGGTGCCATATCTTTCAAGGAAAGTTGAAAGTAGCTCTTAAATGACAATCAGCTCGGTAGAGACTTCGGCTCTTTTTGTAGTGACTTCGCTCAGCGATTCTTTGACCGGTTGCCTCTTATAGGGATTCCATCCTCGTCGCCAGTGTTGTAGAGTGGCGGAATAACCTGAGGCAAACTCGGAGCGAACTTCAGCTGTTACTTTATTGAGACAATAAAGGGTTTCCGCGGCTGCCACGCTAACAAGGCAGCCAGCTGGCGGACAACAGCTGATGCCATTTGACAGTTCCCTTTTATAGCTGGCTGTCAAACAGCATCAGCCAATAGGAGCGGTCCATGTTCCCGCTGGAAACACAGTCTGGAGTGAAGACTTCGGCTTAGTCCATTGCGAATGCCACAGTCCCCCAAATTATTCCTGCTTTGAAAATATGTTCCAAGTTCTTCCACTAGGGGCAGGATCTGTCAAATTACCTAGCCTTGTCTTGAAATGAATCATTCTTTGGCTTTGTTGCGACTCGGCTGTCCTCACTTTTCTCTTTGCTCCTGCCTGCAATTCCACTTCTGCATGAATCTTGATTTCTCATTTAGGAAGGACAAGAATGACTGGGCTGCCTCTCCTGCTTCTGCTCTTCTGCCTCTTTACTCCAACTACTGCTAAGAGGAGGCAAACCGTATGTGTGTTGAGGAATTTGTTTGAGTCTAAAGGAACACAGCACTATTACAGACCCGGTGATCTCATTATTGGTGGGAATTTACCCTTGGGAACTCTTTTTTTTTATATATATATAAATTTTTATTCGTTTTTAAAACAAACATAAACAAACAAAACATAAAAACATCAGGCCATCTTCCATATATGTACATACAGTGTGTCGGTTTGTTTACAAATTGTTTTGTGCTTCCATTTCGTAGTCTTCAATTACAATTACATTGTATATGATCTCGTATTTTCAATCCAATATTAAATACATTGGTATCATTATTAATCAATCATTTGACTATACTTTTATTCATTCATGCTTTAGGAAATAATCATATTTTACTTAATTTGTTTTGTGGCAATTCATATTATCACCCCAAATCTATCCTAAAATCATTTTCTAGATATAATAAGAAAAGAATACATCTTTATATATTTAGTATTTTCTAAAAGTCTACATATTTCGTTACTATACTTTATTGTCTAACCATTGATAGAAAAGATCCCAAACTTTATAAATTTGTTTATCATCCTGTTCTCTAATTTCAAATGTCAATCTGCTCATTTCAGCACATTCCAATATTTTCTTAATAATTTCCTCCTGTGATGCTATTTTCTCATTTTTCCAGTTTTTAGCAAATACAATCCTAGCCGCTGTTAATACATTTACAATCAGGTATTTCAAATCTTTACTATATATTTCAGGTAAAATTCCCAATAAAAATATCTCTGGTTTCAAATCTATATGTTTTTTTGTCATTTTTTCCAACCACGTGTGGATTTTAGTCCAGTATTTTTTAGCATCTGCACAAGTCCACCACATATGGTAATATGAGCCAGGTGTCTGATGACATTTCCAACATTTTTTGGATTTATTCTTGAACATTCTTGCTATTCTTGTCGGGGGGAAATGCCACATGTAAAACATCTTATACAAATTTTCTTTATATGCTATTGACATTGTCATTTTATAATTTTGAGACCACAATTTTTGCCATTTCTCTAGATCAATCCCATATCCAAAATTCTTCCCACAAGCAATCATAGTTTCTTTAACTTGTTCTTCCTCTAGTTTAATTTCTAATAAATATCCATACAATTTTTAGTCACCTTTTCATCATTGCCTGTCAAAATCTTATCTAAATCAGTCAGTTTATCATAGAAACCTTCTGTTTTAGAATCTTTATCATACCTTGAATGTATTTGCGCATATGAAAACCAATTCATCTTTATACCTTGTTCCTCTGGTTTTTGTATAGATTTAAGTTCACCCTTTTCATTCAATATTTCACCATATCTGTTTGTTCCTTTTTGTATGTTATAGGATAGGAAAATGCTTCTATAGTCGATAACCAGACTGGAATTTTCAAATAACATTGTCTTTTAATCTTCTCCCAATTTAACCACAGAGACTCCCGTATATAATGTCTTCTAAAGTACCCCTGTGTTTTAGTTCCTTTATACCATAGAAAAGCATGCCACCCCAACAACAGATCATGACCTTCTAATGTCAACAATCTAGTATTTATTAATGTTATCCATTCCTTAACCCACATCAAATTTGTAGCTTGGTAATATAACTCCCAATTAGGCAAACCAAATCCTCCTCTAATTCTAGCATCTTGCAAAAGTTTTAACTTTATTCTCGCTTTCTTACCTTGCCATATATATTTCAACACAATTTTATTTAAATCTTCAAAATAGTCTTTTCCAAGCCTAATTGGAATTGTTTGAAACAAATATAAAATTCTGGGTAATATATTCATCTTGATTGTTGATATTCTCCTATTAATGACAGTTGTAAATTTTCCCATTTCGCCAAATCTAGCGCTATCTGCTGTTTAAGTTTGATATAATTATTATCTTTTAGTGTACTGCATTTGCTGTCAAGTATATCCCCAAGTACTTGATCTTATTCGTGACCAGAATTTTCAATAGGTCTGCCAGTTCTTCCTTTTGTCTTGATATCGTATTCTTTGTCAAGATCTTTGTCTTATCTTTATTTATTTTCAAACCAGCCACCTTTCCATATGTCTCTATCTTTTCTATCAATTTTGATGCTGTTTCTAATGGGTCTTCTAAAATAAAAACCAGATCATCTGCAAATGCTTGCAAGTTAAATTCTTCCTTTTTAATTTTCATCCCTTTTATATTCTTTTCATCTCTAATATTTCTATTTAACACTTCTAAAGTTAACACAAACAACAGAGGTGATAGTGGGCACCCTTGTCTTGTTCGTTTTCTTATATCAATAGACTCTGTCAGTTCTCCCTCTATCATTACCTTTGCCGTTTGCTTATGATATATAGCTTCTATTGCTTGAATAAATTTTCTAGCAAAGCCCATCTGTTGCAGCAGTAACAACATGAATCGCCAATTCCCATTATCAAATGCCTTCTGTGCATCTAGAAATATCAAAGCCATTTATTTTTCAGGATGTGGCCCGTAGTATTCCAAAGTGTCCAAGATTACTCTCATGTTGTCTTTAATTTGTCTCTTTGGCTGAAATCCATTTTGATCAGGATGGATAAAATTATTTAAGTATTTTTTAAGTTTTTCTGCCAATATTGAAGCAAAAATTTTCTAATCTGCGTTTAATAGGGAAATAGGTTTATAGTTCTTGATTTGTAATGGATCGGCCTCCTCTTTTGGAACAAGTGTTAATATAGGCTTCTGACCATGATTTAAGTATCCTCTTCTTTAACATAACTTCATTCATAACTTCTAGCAATGGAAGATTCAACAATTCTTGTAATGTTTTGTAAAATTTTGCCGGAAGTCCATCTGGGCCTGGTGCCTTTCCATTATTTTGCTTCTTAAGTGCTTCAGTTAACTCCATCATTGTTATATTGCTTTCTAACATTGTTTCAATCTCTTTAGGTATCTGGGGTAACTTAGCATTCTGTAGGTACTGTTTGAGTCTTTCCTCATCAATATTCTCTTGTGTGTATAGCTTCCCATAATAGTCTCGAATGATTTCATTCTTCTCTTTACTACCATAGCAAACTTGGCCTTGATCATCTATTAATTGCAATATTTTCCTTGATTCTTTCTCCTTTCTCAATTTATATGCTAACCATCTACCTGGTTTATTTGCATCTTCAAATTAATTCTGTTTAGCACCTCTAATTTTCTGTGCTAATTCTTCTTTTTCTATTAGACCCATTTTATGTTTGGTTATATCCATTTTTAACTTAATGTCCTTTTTTGTGGCATTTTATGTAGCTCTTTTTCAAGTCCTTTATACTCATCCTTTAATGCCTTAGAGGCTAATCTTTTCATGGTATTTCTTTTCCTTGTATAGTCTATTATCAAGCCTCTGGCATATGCCTTCATTGTATCCCATACATTCTGGGTTGATGTATCTTCTTTTTTGTTTTCTCTAAAGAAGAAAGCCAATTCTTTCTCCATCCACTGTGTGAAGTCTTTTTCCTTTAAAGTAGTATTATTTAGCGTCCATCTAGATCTTCTTTGTCCTTTCCATTTAATTGTCATTGGATTGTGATCTGCCCAAGTACTTGTTTCAATATTTATTTATTGAATATTAGTTAACAATTCTGTTGACATCCATATCATATCTATTCTGGACCATGATAAGTGTCTATTTGAGTAGAAGGTGTATTGTTTAGTTTTAGCATTTCTTTCTCTCCATGTATCTTTTAAGTTTATTTCATCTACCATATTAAAAAAAGATTTAGGAAAGTCTTTCTGTTTTGCTTTATTGTTTTCTGTGCTGTATAGTCCAGTTTGTTGTCTACAATTCCATTAAAATCTCCCATCATAACTATATTAGCATAGTCCAGTTCAATTATTTTCATATGTAATTTTTTATAAAATTCTTCTTGTTTGTCATTCGGGGCATAGATCAGGAGTGTTTTTGTATTATTATCCATTATTTCCACCATTAGTATTCTTTTTTCCCCCCCCCGAAAACAATTTTATTGATTTTCTACAAACAAACAAGACAAACATAACATTAAAACATCAACTCTCTTATGTACGTACAGTGTGTCAGTTGGTTCATCGATTTTGTGCATTCATTTCGTAGTCTCAATTGCAGTTATATTACATAACAACTCATATTGTCAATCCAAACTTATATATCCTAATATCGCTATTAATAAATCATTTGACTATACTTTTAATCATTCATGCTTTAT
>NC_142009.1:339449783-339466099 GCF_049901735.1 Notechis scutatus | reverse complement strand
ATGTCTTTCAGCTGTCCCCAGTGAAGTCCAGTGTTCTAAGTTAAAATAAAGCTTACTATTAAAAATATTCATTATTTCAAGAAGGATATTTTCTAACTTTATTCCATTTATTCCATTCATTCATTCATTCATTCATTCATTCATTCTTTATTCATTCATTCTTCATTCATTCATTCATTCATTCATTCATTCATTCATTCATTCATTGAATTTATATTGCTGTGTTGCTGTGGACCTTGCCTGCAGCTGTCCAGATGGACCTGAGGCCAAACTGTTTCTGGAGGAGACCTTTCCAAGAACAAAAAGACTATTATAGACCTGGAGATCTCATTATTGGTGGAAACCTACCTCTCTCCATTACTATAGTACTACAGCTCCCACAGGAGCCTCCTGAGGATTGGGATGTCCTTTCTCTGTGAGTGTTTCCCTTGATGGTCTTTATTTTTTCTTAGGGCAATGTGAGAATGGCAGTCTTGAAGATTAAAATCCCACCTAACCTCTGTTGATGTTCCTTCTTAATTAGGCACATTGATTCTATTTGATGAATCAATTTCCCTCTGATTACCTTCTCAAGTCCTTTGGCACTTCAGCGGTGAAGAACAGCTTGTCACATTGAATAAAAAGTCAACTTTTTCTCCATATTCCTGAAGGCAAAGTACACTTTGTCAAGATGACAATTTGGGCTGAACTTGTGGAGAAATAATGCTAGGGTTCTCTATCTTTATAGCTGGACTAAATTCATCTTCTCATCTCATTACTCTGATGGCTTGTAATGCTACGTTTCATGTAGAAAAGGACTTTCTTTTGTCACACCAAGTCTTAGCTTCTCACTACTCTCCCATTAATTCTGGATACTTCTACATCAATGGATCTAACTTCTTTCAGAAACTACAGGCTAGTTCAGTAATCTTACCCCACTTCTGTATTTATTTATTTATTTATTTGTTTGTTTATTTATTTGTGATTGTAAGATAATAAGTATAAGTATAAACATTGTTATCAATACATGAAATGGATACATATAAGAAAAATAAAAAGAAACAATAGGACAGGGATGGTAGGCACATTGGTGCGCTTATGCACGCCCCCTACAGACCTCTTAGGAAAGGGATGAGGTCAATAGTAGGCAGTCTAAGGTTAAAGTTTTTGGGTTTTGGGGAAGAAACCACAGAGACAGGTAGAGTATTCCAGACATTGACCACTCTGTTGCTGAAGTTGTATTTCCTGCAATCAAGTTTGGTGCGGTTTACCTTGAGTTTGTATGTGTTGTGTGCTCTTGTGTTGTTGTGGTTGAAGCTGAAGTATTCATTGACAGGTAGGACATTGCAATGTATGATTTTATAGACTATACTTAGATCGGACCAAAGGTGGCATAGTTCTAGGTTGTCTAGGTCTAAAATTTCCTCAAAGAATAGTTTTATTAGGCACATCATATCACCATATGGTGAAAACCAACTCTGAAAGTTCTCACAGTTTTCACCTAATTAAAAATAAAAGTGTTCCGCCTTTCCCAAACAATCAGTTGCATGGTCCAGTTAAGGTGCCATCCAGTTGCCTGGTATCTTCACTCTTCCTTTCTCTGACCACCTCTGGAAATGTCCTTGGTTCCCATGAGAAAGTATTTTGTTTTGGCTACAAAACTCCAGCTATCTCATTTCCTCCCCTCCTTATCCCTCAGTTCCAGTGTGGCAACATGAAAGCCTCAAAATGGCTTTAGCCAGGTCAGCTTCAGGGTTGACCGGTAGACACCCTGATGTCTCATTTGTAGTTCTAAGTCAAGTACTCCAATTTCTGAGTGTCTCTTTTCTTTCAGCTTCTTCCCTATTTGAGGAACATCCAGTTCAACAACAGTGCTGGAGAGGAAATCTCCTTCTCAGAAAATGGACTGGGATCTGCTCATTACGATCTTCTCAACTGGGTTCTCCTCCCCAATCGATCTTTTGTCCCTGTGAAAGTTGGACAGATAAATCCCGGGGCTCCCCCAGGCCAAGATTTCACCATCAATTCCAATGCAATCACCTGGGCCACAGAGGTAAGCTGGAAGGAAATCCTGCAAATTAAGGAAAAGGTTAATTCTCTCCTGGGATTACCCGACATCCTTCTAACTGGAAAACAGATCTATTTAATCAGAAAATGAGGAAGATGTTTTATGAAAAAGCTGCTTTGAGTATAACACATTTAAGCTCTCATTTGGTATAGGGCCATTTTATCGATCTATCATCTATCTATCCATCCATCCATCCATCCATCCATCCATCCATCCATCCATCCATCCATCCCTCTCTAGCTATCATCCTTCTATCTATCCATCTATCCATCTATCCATCCATCCATCTATCCATCCATCTCTAGCTATCATCTATCTATCTATCTATCTATCTATCTATCTATCTATCTATCTATCTATCTATCTATCTATCTATCTATCTATCTATCTATCCACCCATCCACCCACCCACCCATCCATCCATCTCTAGTTACCATCCATCATCCATCCATCCATCCATCAACATCATCTAGCTACTTTTATTTATTTAGTAACATTATATTTCACCCATCTCACCAATAATGCAACTATAGACAGTACAGAAAAAAATAAAATGATAAATGCAAAAACAATTTGAATTAAAGGCAGGAAGTAATGGGATTGGAAAGGACTTCTGCTTGAAACCCAGGATGCCATTAAGAGATGGCAAGAGTGTTTTCCATGGACCATTCTTGTTCAATTGCACCCTCATGATTCTTAGTTTTAGAAAAGACATTTAGCTCAATGCCAAAAGCCTTCCTTTGTGTGCCAAAGCCCCAGTAATAATAATCTGCAGCATCTATTGGTGGGTTGGACGTGACACTGGTCTGCATTCCCCCAAGAGCTGTTCCTGCTTTCTTGTATATCCTGCTGAACTATTTCTTTTGAAGATATTCTGAAGATTAAAAATATGAATAGGGAAGCAAATAAATGAAATGTGTTTATTGTTTAGGCCATCTCAAGCATTTTTGTTTCCTCTTTTAGAAGGTCCCCTTTGCCAGGTGTGGCAGGAAGAGGTGCCAGGCAGGAGAAAGGAGAAGAGTTCCAGAGGGCAAGCATGTTTGCTGCTACAAATGTGCCCCTTGTCCAGAAGGGACCATTTCTGATCAGACAGGTAGAACAAACCTGGGGAATTTACTTTCATTGTAGATCTTCCTGGGATAAAGAAATGGTGACTATCAGACCCAAGGAGCGGTAATTGCTCCCTTCCTGCAGTGACCATCACATTCTCTTATTTATAGTTATAACTTATTTATAGTTCTTATAATTTTTAATAATAGTAATCATAATTACGTATTATTCTATGTATTTTTGCTTCCTTTTTAATTAAGTGTTTGATGCACAGTAAGATATGGATGATATTGATGGGGCTATTCAAATATGATAAATTAAATTAAATAAATAAATAGGGCAAACTTCAGATTCTCCCTTCCATTGTAGAACTTCCCAAGCAAAGGAAGCTGTTCATTTAATCATAAGATTAGGTTTGTGTGTCTTTTTGGGAATGTCGGGCTCCGTTAGTGCTGATAGATAAACTGAGCCCATCAGCACATTTGCAAGAGCCACTGAAGCCTGACACTATATACTTCTGGGATTGTTTAGCTGCATCAGATGCATCATTGGCGGTGACAAGAGGGGGAATCTGGGAAACCCCCTGTCCTTTTGCAGCTTTTGGAATCGACTGTAGTGCTGCAACACATGGTGTGTCTGGGGGGAAATCTGGGTATATAGTTTACTCATGAGTAGGTAGGGTTCATAGTCGAAAGATAGATTGATAGGAAACAATGGACATATTAGGTATAATTGGATGGTGACCTAGAGGGTAATTGAGGGGCTAATTAGGGGTGTGTACAGGGGATAGAAGCATTTAGGTGGGTGTGTTTATACCTTTAAATAGCATTGGAAGGCAGAAGCTTCCAGTGCTAACCTAGATAGGATTGCATGCCATTCTTGCCAGATGGGAAGTTTGTTGTTTGACATTAAACACCTTGAAACCTGCTTTCTGCTGTTGTATGGTGGTTTGTGTGCAAATCTGAGAGCTTTCAGAAGACCGGCTGAGAGGGAAAGTTTAACATGTTTTCAAAAGATATCTTTAGGATATGGACTTAAATTGTCGTGTTCCCGCAGTCTATACTTCCCACTCTTGGCAGTCCTGTCCTTACACCATTGAATACCCAGGGCAGGAGTTGGTCAGTCCCTGCTCTCTGTTCCACTCCCATCCAGGGGTGAGCTGCTCGGGGTTCACAGGGGTTGGGAGAGCCCTTAGCTAAGGTTCTGTGCAGTTTGGAGAACTCCCAAATCCCACTCCTGGTGGGCCCTACACAGGGGTGAGATTCTACCGGTTCGCACCTATTCACTAGTATTGGTTGTTAACATTCTAAGCAGTTCGGAGAACTGGTTGTTAAAAGAAATTACTGGCCTAATCCTGTAAGGAAGGCAGGAAGGAAACATTCTGGTGTTGCTTACAGAAACTGCCTCTCCATTAACCCTTATTACATTCTTGGCAGGACTAGACTTCCTGTCTCAGGAACTTCTCTGGAGTTTTTTTCCCTCCTTTGCTGGTACTTTGCTTGTGTGGAGTGACCATTCAAAGTTACAATGGCACTGAAAAAAGTGACTTATGACCCTTTTTCACACTTATGACTGTTGCAGCATCCCCACAGTCATGAGAAGCCAGGCGAGGAGATGTGTGCCTCGATGTGAGTGACATTGAGTTGGCCACACTCAGCCAGTCACATGACCACCAAGCCACACCCACCAACTAAGCCACGCCCACAGAACCGGTTGTTAAAAAAATGAGTTCCATCCCTGGCCCCATGCACCTAACCCCACCCCTCCCCTCCCCTCCCAGGAGTCCCCATGCAGCCCATTTTGGACGCAGGGCTGTGCGGAGGCTCGGGGAGGGCAAAAAATGGGCCTCCTGGAAGTTCAGGAAGGCTGGAAATGGGCCCATTTCTAGCTTCCAGAGAGTCTCCGGAGCCTAGGGAAGCTGTTTTCACCCTCGCGGAGTCTCAAAGAAATCCTCTGGAGCCCAAGAAGGGCAAAAACACAACACCAGATAATGCATTTCAGTGATTCTCAACTTGAGTAAGTTTCAAATGTGTGGACTTCAGCTGCCAGAATTCCCCACCCAGTATTCTGGGAGTTGAAGTCCAGACAATTGAACGGTGTTGACATTGGGAAAAATGAATGTAGACAAAAATAAAATATCAGGACTTGTGACTAACAGATCTATTGGTATTCCAATGTAAAGTGAAAACCTCTAACCTTAATGGCCAGCTTCTACTGCCATTGGAACTCAATTAATTCCTGTATCTGAGCAAGTTGAGAGTCTGATTGTTTGGGGACAGGTCTGACCAGAGGTGGGATTCAGCAGGTTCTGACCAGTTCTGGAGAACCGGTAGTAGAAATTTTGAGTAGTTCAGAGAACCGGCAAATACCACCTCTGACTGGAGATTTTACAGTATCCTTCCCCTGCCACACCTACCAAGCCACGCCCACAGAACCAGTAGTAAAAAAAAATTGAATCCCACCACTGGGTCTGACAATATATGTAAGGCTACATGTTTGTGATAGTGTCTCCAACTTTATCTGGGCAGCTCCTGCACAATTCCCTGAGAGGATTGTCTGCAAGGAAGGAAAGATATGGAAAGCTGTACTGAGTTTTAGCTCTCTTTCCTTTGTTCATTTCTAATACAAAACATCCTTCAGTTAATGTATAAACAATTAGAACACCAATAAAATTGAGAGCAAAATGCATCTCAGAATATTTATTTTTAAATAGGTTGGAGCACACGGAAGTAAATCCAATATCTGAGGGGATACTATAGATGTCCATGAAGACCCCAAGATAGTACAACTGTCCCAGGCATGGCAGTCCAATATCATGCAGAACTAAAAATGAAAAGTTCCAGTCCTGGGAGGGCCAATCATCCACAGCAGCTTGGTTTTGCTAGGATTCAAATTGAGACTGTTCTTTCCCATCCAACAGCCTTCAGTCTCCATTGTGCTAAATCTCTGATGAGAATTCAAGTGCTACCTGCAATTTAGCTTCTGCACAAACCTTGATTTCTGATCTAGAAGAGAAGGTGACAAGAATGAACAGGATGCCTCTCCTTTTGCTGCACTTCTGGTTCCTGCCTCCAACTACTGCTAAGAGGATGCAAACCGTATGTGCGATGAAAAACCCTTTCCGGATTCCAAAAGCCTATTACAAGCCTGGTGATCTCATTATTGGTGGGAACTTGCTCCTGAAAACAATTATTTCCTCTAACTTCCCAGACTTTAAAAATGACCCATCCCTGCCTCCTATCTCACTGTTGTAAGTTCTGCCTGGAGGGAAAAGATGTAAATGATTGTTTGCTTTGTTTTGGATTCAGGGACCATGTTCAGAAATGCTTCTTCTAGTGATGTTTGCAATGTCCTGGTGTAATTCAAATCTTTGTGCTTTTCCCCAATAAAGAGCCAAGCTTATAAATTGACTAGAGTCCTAAACCTTCATCAGGAAGGCAACAAACAACATACAGATGAGCAGGGACCATATCTTTGAAATTGATCTGGCTACTGAAGAATTTGTCTTGTTTTTAATTTGGAAAAAGTCATGGATGAAAACTCCAATAAAAGCTGTTAGGGATACAACACCCTAGCAGAACGTGCAACGGCAGTCAAGCAGACAGAGTGTGTGTGTGAGATAAAGCGTTGTTGTAGCTTTACACTCAGTAAGACAGATACACTGTGCAATTAAATAGTTTTTATTCCAGCAAGAGTTATAGCATAGTCAAAGCAGTCCATATGTCATACACTAAGTTCAGACAGTCCGAGGGTTATTCAGTTTGCAAAGTCCAGTGTAGAAAATAGGTCGTTCAACTCACAAACAATCAGTCCAATGATGTATCTCTTTTGCAGTCAGAGATATGAAGCAAAATCAAACCTTCTTTTCTTCTCTCAGCAAACGCACGCAGTAATCACCATCAATCCTTCTCTGTCAGCATTCCAGTAAAAGCCGGCGAACAGTGAGCTCTCTTGCTCCCTCTTATGGCGATTTACAACCACACCCAAATACTTGGCTTACAGTTTAAAGTGACACACACATTTAAACTAACAAACATATATTATATTTAGCCAAACTAAGTTAGGTAACCAATGTTATCCCTAACATTCTCCCCTTTTGGGTAACATCATAATATATATCTTTATTTACAATTTCAACCCATAATTTTCACAATTCTCCTTGTGCCTCACTGCACCTTGGGCTTTTGTAAATCCATCTGCAATGTTTTCTTCAGTTATGCAGTATTCCAATCTTATCAGACTATTTTTCACAGATTTTCTAACATTCAAATATCTAAGGTCAGTGTGCTTAGACCTAGTCTTTACAGCAATATTTGTAGCCAACCGTATGGCTGCTTGGTTGTCCTCATACACAACAATGGCATTCTTAACAGTTACTCCCATATCTAATAATAACTGTTTATACAGAATTATATCAGTACATAGTAATGATAAACATGAAAATTCTGCCTCCATTGTGGACATACTAATATGTTGCTGTCTAATAGACCTCCAACCAATCAGTGTTTTACCTAATAGTATAGCCATACCAGAAGTTGATTTTCTTGTTTTTATATCTGTTGCAAAACTTGCATCAGCATATGCACACAAAATCAAATCATCTTTTGGCTCTAAATACAATGCATAATTCATTGTCTTCTTAAGATACCTTAATATACGCTTTAGCGCTTGCCAGTGACGTTCATTTGGTTCAGCACTAAATCTTGCCAGTTGATTAACTCCATATGAAATATCTGGCCTTGACCAATTACTTATATATGATAAGCTTCCTATTAATGACTGGTAAATAGTCTTATCAAATTTTGAACTCTGAGCATCAGTACGACAAAATTCCTGACTCATTGGAGTCTTTGCCAGTTTACACAGTTCCATTTTATACATTTTTAGCAATTGGTATATTTTATCTACTTGTGATATCTTAAATCCCCTATTGGTTTTGTCTATTGTCAATCCTAAATACTGTCTGATTTCTCCTAAATGCTTTAATTTTATTCTCTTACTTAATAATGATATTATCTCACTAGCTTCATTATTAGTCTTAGTTATTAAAGCAATATCATCTGTAAACAACAATAATAATGATACCTTTCCATTTGTCTCTTTCTTAAATAAACATGGATCAGCTAAACCTGCCTTAAATCCAATATTGTTTAGCTCTTTTACAATATATTGGTTCCATTCATAACCAGATTGTTTCAATCCATAGAGACTCTTATTCAGTTTCCAATAGTCATTATTATTTTTACCATCCTTAATACCTACTGGTTTTCTTAAATATATAGTGTGCTGCAATGGTGCATGCAGATAGGCAGTTTCCACATCTAAATGGTTAACTATATAATTCTTCTTAGCTGCCCACACTAACGCTGCTCTTAAAGTTGTAGCCTTTAAATTTGGTGCAAATACCTCATCATAATCACATGCCGTTTGATTATATCCTTGAGCTACCAACCTTGCCTTATGGGTAACAGTCCCATTCTTACCAGTTTTTAACTTAAAAATCCATTTGCAGCCAATGGACTTTACACCTGGAGGTAATTTGGTTTCTTCATAAACCTTCATTTCCTTTAATGAATTCTCCTGATCCTTTGCAGGATACATCCTAAGTTCATCTATACTAGTAGGAACTTTACTCACTTGGCAAACTATACTGGCTTGATACCTATTAGGTGGTCTAGTTACACGTGTAGAACGTCTAGGTATTACAGGGCTTACAGGTGGACTTACATATTCTACCTGCTCCTGATTATCTACCTCTTCCTGTTCTGATATTTCTTCTTGTTCTGGTCCTATATGCTCTTCCTTTACTTCCTCTTTAATTGCTCTTTTCTTATTACTGTTTTTCTCTGGTCTTTTGTAGGATTCTATAACTACTTCCTTACTTGAATCTTGTTCCAGTTTTTCCCATCCTACATGTTCCAGGAATTGTGCACTAGCGCTACAGTAAACTCTAGATGTACCTTGTTCCCAGAATCTGTATGATCTATGGTTAGATTCATATCCTACAAAAATCAATTTTTTTGCCCTATGTTGCCCTTTCTTTCTCAGTTGAGTAGGGATATGCACCCATGCTGGTGCTCCAAATGTGTGCAAGTAGCTTAGGTCAGGTTTTCTGCCATGCCACCGTGTGAATGGTAATTCACCAGTAGTAGAATTAACCACATTATTCAGTATATGATTCCCACACAGTATTGCTTCTCCCCACAAATTATCAGGTAATCCTGAATCTGAGATCATCGTACGAGCCATTGCCTGTAACGTTTGGCCTCGTCTCTCTATAAAGGTATCATGCTTTGGCCTATATGGTGCAGACTTCTTATGTTCTACACCTGCCAACTTCAGCTTATCTTGGAATTTATTGTTTGTAAATTCCGTACCATTATCAGTAATAAGTGTAACTAACTTCCTTTTAGTTTTCCTTTCAGCGAATTTAAGCCAATTAAAGAAATTTTGATAAGTTTCAGTTTTACTTTTCATTAGATAACAGAAACCATATCTAGAATAATGGTCCATTATACTAAGAATATATCGAGCACCTCCCACACTTGGTTTTTTAGGACCTGTAATATCAGCAAATACTACCTCTAAAGGCTCCTTGGTTTTAAATTGATTTACTTTATTTGCTGATATCACCTTGCTTTTCTCTTCACTACATACATTGCATTGCAAATACTTACTGCAAGGTTTCAGTTTTATACCCTTAGATTGTTCTACTGTTTGTTTAAGCATTTTAAAATTTATATGCCCCAAACGTCTGTGTAACAGATGTATGCACTCATTGTGAGGTTTAACATTATCATAAACTGTGTTAGCCACCTCTAAACTATCATTTAACACATACAATTCACCTCTTAAAGTTGCATTCACTTTCTTATCATCTTTTTCAATTATGCAATTGTCTCCCCTAAAGGTAATTACATAACCTAGTTTAACCAAAACTCTAACCGAAAGCAAATTAAACTTAAGTTGTGGTACATATAACATTTTTACATTTTCTCTTATGCTATTGCAATATGCTATATCTTCACCTTTAGCCTTAAGTTTCCAGTCATTAGCTAACGATATTTGCTGTGAACTTGTGGACATCTTAACAAATTTATTCTTATTGTTTGTTATGCAGTGAGATGCTCCACTATCTATCACCCATAAATTACTATTCACAGTTTCGTTGCTATACATATATTTATTTATTTTTATTTTATTTATTTGATTTGCCAATTGTTTACAAGATAATAAGTATAAGTGTATACATAGTTGTGAATACATGAAATGGGTACATATAAGAAAAATAAAAGAATAAGAGAAACAATAGGACAGAGACGGTAGGCACGTTGGTGCGCTTATGCACGCCCCCTACAGACCTCTTAGGAAAGGGGTGAGGTCAATAGTAGACAGTCTAAGGTTAAAGTTTTTGGGGTTTGGGGAAGAAACTACAGAGTCAGGGAGAGTATTCCAGACATTGACCACTCTATTGCTGAAGTCGTATTTCCTGCAATCAAGTTTGGTGCGGTTTACTTTGAGTTTGTATCTATTGTGTGCTCTTGTGTTGTTATGGTTGAAGCTGAAGTATTCACTGACAGGTAGGACATTGCAATGTATGATTTTATATACCATGCTTAAGTCAGACCGAAGACGGCGTAATTCAAGGTTTTCTAGTTCTAGAATTTCAAGTCTGGTGGCATAAGGTATTCTACAACGAGTAGAGGAGTGGAGAACTCTTCTTGTGAAATATTTCTGGACTTTCTCAATTGTGCTAATATCAGATACGTAATGTGGGTTCCAGACTGATGAACTGTATTCGAGTATTGGTCTAGCAAATGTTTTGTATGCTCTGGTTAGTAGTGTGATATTACCAGAGAAAAAGCTACGTAGGATTAGGTTAACAACTCTTAATGCCTTTTTGGCTATGTAGTTGCAGTGGGCTCTAGCACTTAGATCATTAGAGGTGAGTATTCCAAGGTCCTTTACAGAGCTTGGGTCATCAACAAGTTCTTGACTATTCAGCTTGTATTTTATTTTCTGATTTTTTTGCCAATATGTAAGACAGAGCATTTGTTTGTTGAGATTTGAAGTTGCCATTTGTTTGACCATTCTGATACATAGTCAAGATCTTTTTGTAGGGTAGCAGTATTGTCTGTGGTATTGAACAGCTTTACATCATCAGCGAAGAGAACGCAATTGCTCTTAATATGATCACAGAGGTCGTTTATGTAGAGTATGAAGAGAGTTGGTCCTAGGACACTGCCTTGGGGGACACCACTATTGACAGGTACTGGATTTGATAGTACGCTCCCGATTTTGACCATTTGTTGTCTGTTTGACAGGAATGCTTCTATCCAGTTATTCAGTTGTCCAGAGATACCATAGGATTTTATTTTTAGAAGTAGTTTGTCGTGTACCACTGAATCAAAGGCTTTACAGAAGTCTATGTAGATTGCGTCTATTGTTTTGCCCTGGTCGAGTTGTGTCGTCCATATGTTTTTGCAGTGTAAGAGTTGTAGATTACAGGATAGTTTTTTCCTGAAACCAAATTGTTTATTGGAGAGTAGGTTATTTGTCTCTAAGTGGAGGATGATGGATTGGTTAATAATTGATTCCATGACTTTACAGGTGACGCAGCATAAGGAGATTGGCCTGTAATTTTCAATTAGGCTTGGGTCTCCCTTTTTGAAGATGGGGATGACTGTGGCTTGTGACCATAGGTTAGGCAAGGAGCTGGTCCTGAAAGATTTTTCAAAGATTATGCTTAGAGGTTTGGCTATGGCAGTGGATAGCTTTCTTAAGAAGTAGGCACATATTCCATCCGGTCCAATAGATAGAGATGGTTTTAGATTGCGTAGTGATTTTTCAACATTGTCTTCTGTGAAATCGATATGTATTAGATCATTATTGTTATCTGTGGTACTGCTAGGAAATACTGGGCATGATCCATTGCTGTTTACAAATACTGAGCTGAAGAATGTGTTAAAGATGTTGGCTTTAATAGTGTCGTCGTTGCAGTCTTTACCATCAGGTCCTATCAAGGGAGGGATGGACCTTGAGTCTTTTAGTTTGTTGTTTACAAAATTGTAAAAAGCACGGGTGGAATTGGTGCTTAGAAGGTTTTCCTCTTGTTTAATGTGATAATTGGTGCATTCGGTCTTTATCTGGTGGCATAAATTTTTGTATCGGCTTTTGAAATTGGCAATGTGACCAGATTTGTTTTTCCGCCAGAGTGATCTCTTTTTGGATTGAAGTTTCCTTATTGATATGGGTAATCTGCTTTTTTGTTTTGTTTTGGGAGTTGTTGTTGGTACATATAGTTTGATGACTCTTTTGACTTCAAGTAAAAATATGTTGTAATGGTCTTCAACAGTATTGCATCCAGTGAATAGAGATTGCCAATCAAGGGATGAGAGATCGTTGTCTATAAGATCATAGTTGCCTTTTTTGAAGTTACAATTGGGGATTACATCATTGTGGTGATTTTTGTGTGGACGTATATTGAGACAAAAGTCAATCATATTGTGGTCACTACTGGAAAAGGGTTCTTTAGTTTGTATTCCGTAGATTAAATTCAAACTATTGCAGAAGATGAGATCGAGGCAGTTGTTTAGTCTAGTGTTGTTGGTTACTAGTTGTTCCAGTCCCAGATTTGTAATAGCATTGTAGAAGGTTGTGTGTATGATTTCAGTTGTACAATCATTTAGGGTCCAGTCAATATGAGGTAGATTGAAATCACCAAGAAAGATAAAAGGGTATGGGCAGGATGCAGCCCATGTTAGTAATGTATTTAGCTTGTTTACATGTTCGATGTCATAATCAGGTGCTCTGTAACATAGTAAGAATCGAATTGTGATATTTAAGGATAGTTCACAGATGATGGTCTCAGGAAGAGCAAGCTCCTGGGTAACTTGGATATTTTTAGATGTAAGGATTTTTATAGAATATAGCAACACCACCTCCTCGACGATTTTCACGATCTGATCGGTAAACATGATAGTCTCTTACTGTGGTAATGGAGTCGGGAGAGATGCATTGAGCCATGTTTCACAGACAAATATAATGTCGAAGTTAGCCATATTTAGGAGGATGAGAAATTCAGGTATTTTATTCACGAGGCTTCTTGCATTGAGTAGTTTGCATTTAAGGCCGGCAGTAGTTGGAATTGAGGTAGTTGGGGCGTGCGTGCCTAGTCTTGGGTGATGGTGGATCGGTTGAGGTAGGGTTGTGGTTGAGGGTAGAAGCTGAGTATTGGGTTGCGTGGCTTACTTTTGATACAGTCAGCATGGTAGTCAATGTACAGGTCCTTCTCTCCATTGTCTAGACGGTTTTTGAGTTCAATGCGGAGTGCACGGGAGCGGGCATGTTGCTGTATGGTTAGGTCAGGGCGGCAACGGAGGTTCTTATGGTTGGTGTTGGTTTTGGCGAGTGAGTTTATAGTATAAATGAATTTACGTTTGCTTGATTCATTTTTGCAAATGACCCTGCACAAGCGTGGGGCCACAGAGCCGTCTCTATTTTTGAGCTCTCGGTCGATGCGGGAAATGTCAAGTATTTCATCAGCGGAGATGGTTGATGCTTGATAATCTCTGATGATGTTTCGGACAGTTGTGATGTCATCATTGACATTGATGTCCTCTAGACCAGTGATCCCCAACCATTTTTATGCCACGGCCCGGTATCCCCAACCTTTTTTATGGCACGGCCCGGTACCGGCATCAGCTGGGCACCGCCATCTTGTTTTGATGAAAAAGTGCTTCCGGTGAGCTTTCTACCCGGAAAAGCTCACCGGAAGCACTTTTTCATCAAAACAAGATGGCGGCACCCAGCAAACCAGCGGCCCGGTAGGACTTGTTCCACAGACCGGTACCGGTCCGCGGACTGGTGGTTGGGGACCCCTGCTCTAGACCAAATAAGATGGCGTTTGGACGTTTCCGTTCACGCTCAACGGCTTCTCTGATGAGGATTGGGATATCAATATTTGTCTGGGCTGTGTTTATTTGTGGATTGGGTTTTGGATCGGATTGTGGTTGTTGGGTAGAGATGTGGTTTGTAGCTATTGGATGTTCAGGTTTTTGCGTTGTGTCTTTTTTTTCAAGGTTGGATATTCTTTCTTTTACGGCGTCCAGGGATGCTACTATGGTGTTAAGGGATGTTTCAATGGTTTCGATGGTAGGGGATGTTTCAATGGTTTCGATGGTATCAACTCTTTCAGACAGATCCAGTTTGGGTCTGCATGATTTGCAGAAATATGGAAACTCATTGGATGATTCTAGGTATTGAATCATTTGCTCAGGTAATCCCAAGCAGTCGTGATGAGCGTATTTTTTACACAGAGAACATTTGATGGAGTTTTCATTATCCTTTAGATTTTTGTAGCATTTAAGGCATGTGCAGGAGTCTTGTGGTTCATTGGTGGGGATTATCTTCTCTTTAGGTTGTGGTTTGGCGTAGGATTTTCTTTTTGGCATGGTAGGTTTGTTAAAATAGTACGTTGATTGAATTAATTAAAGGAACAATTTTGGGTAATCTATATAGACAATATTACATCAAACAATCAATTGCAGTAATCTCTCAAGTCAGATAATATTCCTGAGCAACAATCAGCCTGATCAAGTCAGATAATATTCCTGAGCAACAGTCAGCCTGATCAATTAATTACTCTAATCACTAATCAATTAATTACACTAATCATTAATCACACTGTTCATTTAAATTCACTAAATCATTGATTTTACTATTCAATTAAATTACATGAATTTTGATCTTTTAAACTAGTCAGTAATCACACTATTTGCACTAAACACTCTAATCACACTAATCAATTAAAACAATAAATCAATTAAACCATTAATAAAATATTTTATAGAAATTGATTATCTAATCGTTGATATAGGTGCTGAGGTAGAAAAGTTGAAAGTTTTGAGGTAGTGAATTAATCAGTGTTTGATTAAAGTAATGAGGTAGTATTAAGAGTCTGCAAGGAACGGGTTAATTGTTTTACTAGCAGCTGTAGTTGACTGAATGAAAGGAATTTATTGCTCTTTGAATAGCAGATCGCTATTACTCTGTAAACAGGAAGTTGTAACACAATGTTCAAAGGGTTTTTATCCGAGTGAAGGAAAGGGCTTCACTTCTAAGAACAGAGGAAACCAACTAATCTTCTCTCCTTTTTTGCAAGCAGACTTTGATTCAGCAGAGACAAATTGAACAGCTCACAGGAAACTATTTGTTTTTGTTTTCCCTTGATGAATGAGATTTCTGGGCCCCTCCTAGTTAACTGAATACACTTTCAAAGTTTGTTGCTTTTAAGAGAAAGAGGCACGTCTTGCACTGGTAATTCTAACAGTTTATATTTTTACTGTGTAGACTCAGATTTGTATTGAAGATTCACTCCTGGCTTCGATATACCTCTGCTTCTATCACTCCTGGCCTCAATATACTTCTGCTTCTATCACAGGGAATAAAATTGCTTCCAATCTTCTCAGGAGTTCAGTTATCACAATACTTCCCTACTTATTGGAAGTCCAAAGTTACTGTCCTTCCAAAAGATGGAGTCCGGATTAGCAATTTGGCGAAGAGAAAAGAGGGAAGAGGGAAGTGGGGGCGGGAGGGAGGAGGCAGTCTGCTTCACACCCTGGCTGCAAGCTTCTGGAGACAGACTCACAGCTCCCAGTGCTCACCGCCCTGCAAGGATGGGATGAATCTCACCGACTCCAAGGATGATCGTTCTCTGGGCTGGGTCGCTCCTGGGAAAAGTCAGATTCCCACTCAGCAGTCGAGGGGAAAACTCTCGAAGTTTATGCTTATGAACTCTATGCTTTCTTTATTCTTTTGATGCTTTTTAGCATTCTGGCTGGCTCTTTGGCTTTTTGCTTTCTTGCAGAATCTAGCCAAATGTCCTTTTGCTCCACAATTAAAACATTTTCTAATTGTATACGCTGACAGAGATATTTTCTCTTCTTCACATTGTGATGGTTCACTTCTGAGTTGATCCCTTTCATGCCTTCTCCTGGCTTCTTCAATTAATCTGCCAGTAATGTCAGTTAAAGATAAACTATCTTTTGGCAATACTTCAAGCGAAGTTACGTAATCATCGTAGCTCTGGTCTAATGAAGACAAAATGATATAAACTTGGTGCAGTTCAGTGAAGATAAGTTCCTTTTCATGCAGTTCTTGAAAAATTCTCTTCATTGAGTTTATATGATTTAGCATGTCTCCATCCTTCTGAAGATGT